>NC_056747.1:784972553-785097553 GCF_019279795.1 Protopterus annectens
ATATCTATATATATATCTATATATATATATATATATATATATATATATATATATATATATATCTATCTATCTATCTATCTATCTATCCTTCTGTTGACTGGTTTAGTCCCACTATGCTAGTAGTCTCTTTTTAGGGGTGGCCCAAGGTGGTATTTATGCCAGTAGTACAAGGAGAAATTTAGCCAGGGCATTGGGGAGGTTCCCCCTACTCTTTTTTGGTAGATGTCATGGGATCTTTTACATCCACCTGAGTTACCACCTACTCAAGAAGATGGGGCCTTGGTTCAGTGTCTCAAATGAAAGACAGCACACTGAGGAGTGCAGTGTCACCCTTATGCTGCACTAGAATATCAACAGTTGATCTACCTGGTGTGGGAATAGAGCTCAATCCTTCTGCACAAAAAGTGAGTGTGCTAAGTGTTCTGCCACTGACTTCTGCAGACTTTTCTTTTGGAGGCCTTTTCAATGTACCCAAAGGGTTATCTGTGTGCCACTCTCTGGAGTCAGTCTGGGGTCAATTGGCTCTCCACCCAAAAGTTTGGGAAACCATCATCTCAGATGCATGGATATTGAGAGTCATGTCCAGAGGTTATACAATTCTCTTTTTGTTTGCTCCAAAGGAATCACACAAATCTCTTTCAGACTTGTTACCCCGTGATGCAGCAGTCAAAATCCAAAAACTGCTAGCCAATCGAGTTATCCAGGAGGTCCCACCAGACCAGTCAGGATCCAGATTCCAGATTCTTTTTGGTACCAAGAACAACAAGGAGTGGTAGAGTTGGAAGACAGAGCTCACAGAGAAAACCTGAGATTTTCTGCTGTACCAGAGATAATGGAAGGAACAGACTATTAATTATCATGAAAGCAGAAATAAACAACATGACTGTTGTTCCACAGCAGGGTTTGTTAAATGAAAGGGTATGCATATTAGTAAAGCTGCAGCCGTACCAGCAGAAAGAGTCGATTTGGACAAAACTGTGGCAGAAAGGAAAAGTATGAAAAAATGGGGACAGCAGAATGTTTGTGGAAAATGACTATTCACTGTACACCAAACAGAAAAAAAGCAAATTTATCCCAACAATCAGGGTATATCAAGAAGAAGGTGTGAGATTTAAGTTGCTGCATCTGGCTGTCTTCAGAATATGTTTTCCGGGGGGAATCAAAGACATTATTGGATGCAGAACAGGTTAAAGAGAAAATAAAATTCATACAGCAAAAAGTAAAGCAGAAGGGGTCTGCTTCTCATTATTTTGACAATAAAGTTTACCAGAGAATTGTAAAAAGAATCAAGAGAACCTTGAACTTGAACCCAAGTTTGTACTGGAAGATGGAGATGATCAGGAAGACAACCAAAAACACTGAATTAGAAAATAAAATGGAGACTCTAAGCATCAATCACATTTGTGAAATATGGCTTTGCAAGAAAGTGACAGAGAAAGACTGTGGATTTTTGTTGAATTTGTTAAGTGAGGGGTGGAATGTAAAGCCCAAACCCTACTATATGTCATTCATGTTTAGAAAGACACTAAATGGAGAATAAAGTAACAGTAAACCAATTTTTATTCTTAGTATCTGTATAAAACATTTCATGATATATGTAAGGGGTCTCTCTTCAGTGACTGAGGTATATGTTAAATATAGTACAGTAAACAAGTACCTTTTCTTAGTTGAAGTAGATGCAGGCTTTATACTTTAACAAGATAAGAAAGGCTGAAAGAAGTAAGTGTAACTTAATATATTGCTGTGATCTTGGACTGGTAGGTTAGAGTGTAAAAATGTACTGATTATATTTTATTTATGATGAATCAAAATAATTCCCTTGTTTTTAGAAGGGTGAAGTTAAGACTTGCACCAGGCCATACCCATATTGACAACCGGCCTCCAAGGTGATCAACCTTTGTCATATTAAGAACAATGTAGGTAAGGGAAGTCAACAAGCCAGATCTGTAACTTTGGGATAAGGATTGGCTTTAAGGAATGGGTCGGTTGTGCTTGGGTGTGAAGTAGGGCTGAGCATGCACCATGGGTGGATGAGGTGCTGCCCCTCACCATGCCCCCCCTCAAAGGGACAGCAGAGGTAATGAATTTGGACATGCGCCAGGCACTTCCTGTGGCAGGCACTGGTCCTAACCAGTGTCCTACATCTTCCGGCAGCTAGCAGCTGGCTTAAAACTGGTGCAGACCAGGAAATTATGACTGTTTAATTAAAACAAAGCATCGCAAAAGCCTGAGACTGGTGATTTATGTCCAGTGCTTTGAATGTCAAAGTGAAGAAACTCAATGAAGCATGGCTAACAGTGGGGGTAACTATGACTCTCTTAAGGTAACCAAATGCCTTGTCATGTAATTAGTGACATGCATGAATGGATAAATGAATTCCCACTGTCCCCACCTACAATCTAGCAAAACCAAAGCCAAAGGAATGGGCTTGGCAGAATCAGTGAAGAAAGAAGACCCTGTTGAGCTTGACTCTAGTATGTACCCTACAGAATTAATGTCCCTGGTTTAAACTATAAATATTTTTTGTAAGCAAATTGGCTTGAAAACTAATTTTAAAATGCTGAAAGGCATGAACAGTACTAAGCTCCAATATATCTTCAATCTGTTCTCAGTTGATGGGTTTTATCAAATGATATGCCAGCAGCTTTAAACATTTGGATCTAAGGCTCAGCCTCGTCTCCTACCCATAATTCCCTTCCACTTGTACCTCAGATCTCATTTGCCACTTGAATGTTTCACACATTGTCCTTGGCTCAGGTTCATAGATTAGTACTAAGCTAACTGCCCTTGTGAGGCATTTTAAGCCTAGCCAATTATCCCTTGTGAGACTTGAATTCTGCACCTTGTGTTTTAAGGCAAACACCTTAACCATTAGGCCACCCTCCCTCAGTGCTGCTTTTTTTCTCATTTTTGGCAAATAAGAGAAATATTTCTATCTTACATTTCAAATACTGTTTCCCTTCATATCTTGCTCCTTCTTTGCTTAGTATACTTCTTTCCTCTTTGGAGGATTTTATCTTTTTCCACCTTCCCACAAAAAAGCATTCTCTTTTTTATTAGTATAGTTAAGGTTTTGTAGTACCTTTTCGGGTTATTTGGAATTTATAGGATTGTTAGATTTTTGAATATCTTGTTTAGTGTATGTGCATGATTTTTCCCATCTAGCTAATGACATGTCCTGACAAGACCTCAGGTTTTAAGAAATGCATTTCTTGTGGCCATAAGATTCCCACCTCAGGATGCACACTCCAAGTGTATTTATTTTTTTTGGGGGACTTCTCACCTGGATGCAGATGGATCATCATTTGGGGTAGATACCTCTGACTGTCTAAATTTGGTCAAATCTAGCTCTCCTTCTAGTAGAAAATTGAGAAGAAAAGCAAGGAAGACAAGGTAAAAAAAAGAGAAAAGAGAAAGGGATTCTTCCAAAGAAAAGTCTTTGAAGAAGCACTGTGAAAAGGAATCTAGGAGATGTCCAGTGGAGGTTAGACAGCAAATGGTTCAGATCTAGACTTTTTGGCCTTCTTCTTGGAAGATGGCTGACCCTCAAGATGGGAGGATTCCACCATAGCACCCTGAGCCAACAATTTAAGATGTTGGTTCTCAAGGTATATGGAGAGAGAAGATAAACAACTATGAAGGGTCTTGGAGACAAATGCTTGACAGACAGAGTATTGCATATGGTCATAGGATGCAACCAGGCAAAAAAAGACAGTGGTCATGATGGTTTTTATGGTGAATCTGCATCCCACACCAACATTCTCCCTTCTTGGATAACATGAACACAATTAAACAAAAATATTGGAAAAAAAGAGAAGAAAACTCAAAGGGGTACTTATCTGAAGATGGCTTGGTAACCAGCACAACAGAAGGGCATTCAGACTGACTTTTGATAATGGCATTCAGACTGGTGTCAAAGAAGTTCTGAGTATTTGCATCTGTACATCACCTTTATGCCCTACATCTTACATGGGGAGCATACATGTGATCTACGGTGCCGATAAGACCTGAAACTTTGGCATATTGGCCAGATGTTGGGCTATCCTTGGCAGGAGATTCCTTCTATGAAGAATATTGCAACAGTGAAGAGAATGACATCCACTGTTAAGGTAAGATTTTGCACAACTGTACATTCTCACTGGAGCCAGTCAGTCCTCTGCCCCAATCTCCCTTTCTCCAAAGGGGTCTTTTTATCAGGTCTGTAGGCCACATTTGATACCCTCATTTTTAAGTTTATTGCAGTCATCAAGTAGTGTCCAAGGCTGATGTGGGCAGTGTGATGAGGAAATTCTTGAGGACCCATATTCAGCTAGGGGTCCTTCTTGGTCCTACCACTGTGGGTGGGTTGCGATCCATCCCTTCCACTCCTGCATTAGTTACTCCTTTGCTGATCTGATCCTTGTATCCAGTGTCATTCTATCCAATCATTTCTTGGTGACTACCTGTGAAGGAGCAGAAAGAGCTGGGCATCTTCGACTCTGACAGTATGTCTTACTTAGTTGACTCTGACTACATCAGATCTTGACTGATCCAAGAGGTCTGCACCAGTCCTGGGGGTGAGGATTGACTCTGAAGCTTTTGGATTCTTTCCTTCCTCTCAGTGCTTCAGGCCTCGACAGCTCAGCTCAGTGTCTGCTTCAGAGCCAAGCTAGATTAGGTCTCAGAACATGCTATTGTTGGGGTCTTTGGATCCTATAGGGACAGCCTCATACAAGTTTGATGCATTTGAAAGAATTCTCTCAAAATCTAGACAGCAGGTTTCTCTTCTAAACTTGGAACCATCCCAACCCCTGTTGATGTCTGTGGCTCCTCCTCCTTCTGTTGTCAACAGATGGTCAGCCCCCGACGCCTTGAGACAATCCATGTTGTGAACACTTTGCTTCCAAGTTTCCCCAGCACTTCTCACCATGAAATATACAAGAAACATGCATGTAAAAGGAGACACTTGGACTCCCCACAGGAGTCACTTACTGAGGATATTGATTAAGATGAAGGGAAGGGTTCCACTAGATCCCCCTCTCCAATACTTCCTCCAGAGACATTCTATAGTTTTTGAGACAGAGGAGGGATGGTTCACCAATGCCTTGTCCCAGGAAAAATCTATATTTCCTTAGGCCTTCAGGGCTGGCCCATCTAATACTTGGGTGTTCCCTTCTGCCAATAAACTGATGGAATTGATCTCACTGCAGGCTTGGAAGGAACCCCAGACATGGAACAATTCCTCAAAGAACAGAGAAGATTTTAGTCTCCCCCTAAAGACAGACCATACTGAAGCAAGGGTGCAGTGGCAGATTCCATTGTGGTAGCAGCAACCACAAAGAAAAAGTTTTCAGAAGAGAGCTCTAAAGTACATTCACTTAACAGGGAGTCCAAGGTGTATGACAGATTTGGAAAGCAGATCTACACCTCAGCAACTTGTGCATTAAGAGTGCTAACATAGACCATGTAACTCACTTTCAGAGAGACTTAACAAAATAACTCACCAAGTCTCTCTCAGGATCCTTAACTGCAAAGTCCTGTAAAACTGTGGATACACAGTTTGCTACCTTAAACTCTCTTTCTAACTTGTCCATGCAGCTATTATCCAATGCAGCTGATGGCGCATTGAGAACACTAGGTACTGGTATTGCTATAAGCTGACATTCATGGATGCATCTACAATTTTGCATAACATTTCATGATATCCTTAATCAATGTCCCTTATGATGGGATCACCCTTTTGGACCAAAAGTGAAAGGAATTCTGTCTAGATGTGAAGCAGGATAGCAAGATTGTCTGCCATCCGGATCTGCTTTTCTCCCCCAAAGGACCCTTTCTTGGAACTAAAAGGGCGGTAAGAAGCTTTGGTTATGCAAATTGCAGGGTTGTATACCTAACACTTCTGGCTTTAGGCCCCTCAGTGGGAGAGGGTGAATAATCATTATGGACATCACTCTTGTGGCAGAACAAAAGGTTTCAAAGCCCCTTCACACACAAACTCTTCCAGTGCTCCTGAAGGTTTGCCCGACTGATGTAATCTGGCAGGAGTTTGGGGCACTTATCTCTTCACCCCACAGCCATCACCCAAGATAGTTTGATACAGAAAATCTTAGCCAAGGGTTACAACATTCCCTTTCTTTCCCTACCCCCACCTAGACTTTCCAACATCCCACCTCCACAAAAGAAGGCCACAGTGCAAGAATTCAGAAAGCTGCTTCCAAATAAAAAAAGTCATCCAAAAGGTCCCTACAGACCAGCAAAGATCTGGAGTCTATTCAAGATTCTTCTTGGTTCTAAAGAAAACAGGAACATCAGGCCCATTTTGGACCTCAGCCACCTGAACCAGTGTGTGTAACAGATGACATTTCAGATGATCATGGTTCAGTCCATCTTGCCTCTTCCGAGGAAGGACAAGTGGACGTGCTTGTTGGACTTCAGGATGCGTACAATCACATAAAATAGTCAGAAGGTTTCTCCATTTTCAGCTGGGAGCCAGTCATTTGTAGTTCAGATCCCTGTCCTTTGGTCTCACCACACTCTCTTGGGTGTTCATCAAATGCATGTCAGTGGTCAAAGCTCATCTCAGGCTTGCAAGAGTTCTTGGTATTCCCATATTTAGACAACTGGCTCATAACTGCTTCCACAGGGAATCTACTAGTTCAAGCCAGAGATAGCTTTATCCAGCTTTGTAACCAAGCAGAAATCAGTGTTAATGTGGAAAATGTCAAATTAACTCCCATTCAGACAATAAATTTCATAGGGTCTCACCTGGATACAACTATACAAATAGACTCCTGGACTAGAGAAGCCTGACCTTCCAACTACAAGCATCAGCAGCTCTCTCCAACCAGAAACCTCCAGCCATGTGCATCCTATGTCTCCTTTGTCCATAGCAACCTCTATAACTCTTGGCTCCCATGCCAGATTCTGCAAAAGAGTGTTACAGTAGACCCTTGCAGTTCAGTGGTCTATGTTATTCTAACCCATACATTTCCCCATCTGTCACCCCAGGATATGGAGGCAACATGTTCAGTGGTGGTTTTACTCCCCTCTAGACTCCCCAGGCTACCCCTTTATTCTCTAGGGTGGGAGGATGGCAGAATGGTTACGGTGTTTACCTTGCAGATACAAGGTGCAGGGTTTGATTCTCACATGGGGTAATTGGATAGACTTAAAATGGTGCACAAGGGCAGTTAGCCTAATACTAATCTATGAACCACCCCCTCGGGCCATAATATTATGGTTGCTTCCCTACTAGGGTGAAGAGCACTTTCAGAAAAAGAATATCTAAGACACATGGACCTCCTCAGAGGCCAGTCTTCACAATGATGCTCTGGAGATGAGGGCTGTCTTTCTTGTGTTGCAGGTCTTCTTGGACTCCTTCCCCAGAGGTGTGATTTCGATGCAGAGTTGCTGGTAACCTGGTACATCAACAAATTTGGGGAACACCCTCATACCCATTATGTCAAGAAGCCGTGAGAGTTGGCAGTAGATGATGTCTCCTAATGCCTTCTGTTGGGATCACTCATCACTTTATAAAGTGTTGCGAAAGCTAATTGTGATTTTAAAAAGCATATGTATAAAACCTTATCTGTGGTGTCCTGTATGGCCTATTTTGAAAGCTACTGTAACTCTGGGAGACCCCTAAGGAAGGATATTCTGGAGCACTGCTGAGCTGCCGCTCTGTTCCTAGAAATCAAATCCAACTTGTAATGAGCAATGACAGTGTGTGGATTATTCCAAGCTGCAGCTGCACTGATATCATCTATAGATGCTCTGGGCAAAAAAGCTGAAGAAATCACCATAGAATCTTGTAGAATGAGCCCTAGGAGGTTTTGGTGAAAATAAGCCTAATTTACCATAGAAAAAGGTTATAGAATCAGTCAAACATTTGGCTAATGTAACTTTACATATTGGATTGCCTAGTTTGGTAAGAGAAAAGAAAACAAATAACTCATCTGATTTCCTTAAGTCTTTGGTTCTATGAAGATAGAAACAAAGTCATCTATGTACATCCAACAGATGTAACATGTACTCTCCTTTGGACATTTTGGAAAGAAACTGGGAGATTAATGACTTGGTTATTGCTCATTACAAGTTGGGTTTGATTTCTAGACACAGAGCTGCATTTAGCTTAGATAAAAAGGATGGATTAGTTCACAATTATACCCTGTCCTTATGAAAAGTTATATAACTATGCTTTGCCTGGAGTTCAGATAGACTCCTACCTGATGTAATATCCACTAGAAAAATGGTTTTCCAAGATAAAAATTTTAGGTTACTTTTGGCTGAAGGTTCAAAGGGAGATTGGGTTAAAGCCTGAAGAATTATATTTAAATCCCAAAGAAGCTCCCCTGAGAAACACCTTGCATAATTTAGAAGAGGCTAATGTAGAGTTATTTTCGCACACGTGGAAATTGGAAATGACTGCCAAAACTCAACAGTTGAAAAACTAGCCTCTTCATTAAAAATTTAAGCTGAAAATTCAAGAATCGCTGGTATAGGCTGTGACAATATGGGCAAGTGCCAACATAGCCAGTTGGAGTTTTGTAAAGAATGATATGTTCTTTGAACATCAAGCTGATTTATACAAGATACTTGTGTTACAAATGTATTAGAACTGTATGTCATTTGTATATCAAACTGATTTGTACAGACGTTTGTGCTGAATATGTATTTGTGAGGTTTGCTTGTGTAGAAATGTATCAACAGTGCACCCTGCTGAAATGAAGAGAAATGTACATGTATTATTGTAGCTGAATTAAATGTGTATGTTTTAATAGAGGATACTGGGAGAACAATGGTTAACCAGCTAGCTTGCTTTAAGAAAAGTAAGGGAAATGTAAATGAGATGTTAAACCACTAAAACAACACCCACAGTGATGAATAGGACCAGAGATGCTAGGGCTGGGAAAAAGGCTTTGTTCTTTAGCACAGTAAAAAGAGGGGCAGCTCCAGGCATTGCAATAAATGTTTCAATGTGTATTGTAGCCGTCTATGCTAAATTCCTGTCTCAGCTTCAAAGGGGAATACTGTGAGAAGTTAGTCAGGTGACCAGAAGAGGTCATTCTGCCAGCTGTCTTGGAAATTATATTTTAGATATTACAAAGTGAAATATCAAAGTACTGAGTATTCTGTTTTGGGTAACCTGACTAGAAAGACCCTCACCCACAGCATATTGCCTTACGCTAGTAAGTAACTTAACTAGGGAGCAGTAATTCTTTTATATTAATCACAAATATAGTGAAACAGTTTAGATATTGTTTTTCTTTATTTGTCTGAACATGTCTGTCAGTGTTGTTTTCAAAATCTCCTGTAATTTGAACTCTTTTTTTATTTATGATTAAATATATTTAAAACGTTTATTGTGAATTGTCCTTGTAGAAAGTATCTAACCTTTGAAAGTACTTATATTTGTTTGGTGACACTGTGTGAGCCACTCCAGAAGGCCTAGCTGTCTTTGTCATGTACTATCATTTGTATTAGTATTAATATTGCACTATATAATTGGATACCCTTCGTTAGAGCCTTATAGTAACTGCCTGGTGGCCTTGAATCTGCTTTATAGTCTGGACAAAGCTGAAAGAGCGGGTAATCTGTGTCAGCATTTCCCAGGTGTATGTTTCTGGAAATTAAATCTTAAAGAGTGTGTGTGTGTGTCAGCTACTTGGGGCAGGGACACAAACCTCTGGGTTCACAGAGAGGGTGCTGGAGGCCTTGGCTTGGACACTAGGCTGAGGACCTAACCCTACAGCTGTACCAATGGGGAGTCTTATTGGGGACTTGGAGGGAGGCAGATAGAGAGACAACCAAACCCCAGGTTGCGTGAGTTCCCTGTGTGCTCTTAAGGGGAAACTGTACTTGTTGCAGAGGGGTCTGCATATGGAAATACTGAGTGTATCCATTTATATTCCAAGTGCATGTCCCTCTCCAGTGTCAGTGGTGAGGATTCAGGCTCCATCATTACAGGCCCAGCATGGGGACATCATATATTGGAGGCAGTGATGGGCATCACATATTGGTGGCAGTGGAGGGATCATCACATTCTCACATATTATTGGGTAGTGGTGCAGATACTGAATTTCTGTAGTCTGTAAGCAGTTGTCACTAAATAAGGTGTTTGTACTCTCAAGCAGCTACAAAGTAGACATTCAGAGTTCCATATCACAATAGTTTTATTTATTTACATTTTGTTAGCTCAGTTAGTCAGGGAAAGCAGGCAAGGATGTCAGCAGAGGATTATGGCAAGCTGGCAAGGAACCAGTTGGCTGAGATGTGCCAAACCAAAGAACTGCTGCATGCCAACCTCACTAAAGGGGAAATGATTGCAGCCTTAATCACAGCTTCAGCACAGACCAGCAACCAGGAGGATAACCAGTCTGTTGATGGGGACTTGCAGCTCTCAGAAACAGGACAGTTCAACTTTTCCTCAGAGGACTTAAAAACCCATATGGATTTAAAAAGACTTGAACTGGAGGCCAAACAGTTGAAATTAGAATCAGCAGAGCAAATGCAGCATTTGGAGATGAAGAAAAAGAGAGGCTGAGATGTCTGGAAATTGAAGAAAATGAGAGAGAGAGGCAACATGAAAAGGAATTACTGACTCTTCACCAGGGTTATGGAGGTAATGCAGAAGGGAGTAACTGTACCTAAGAAGCAATAAAGGTCAGTAAACTTCTTCCTCAGTACCAAGAAGGTGATAATTTTAATAGCTTTATTCATATATTTGAAAGAGTATACAAACAGTATAATGTTGACCAAGGGCTCTGGGTACAGTTCCTGACCCTCTTACTCCATGGTAAAGCTGTAACTGCTGTTTCTAAATTTTCTGATACTGATTGTTTTGATTATAATAAAGTTAAGCACTGTCTATTACAATGTTTTAAGTTAACACCTGAAGCTTACAGAAAAAAGTTTTGTGAGCAAAGACACAAGGCGGATGAAAGTGTATTGCTGAACTAAGCACTTATTTTCATAGGTGAGTGAGTGGGTGTCAAATCACCACTTTTCAAGGGCTGGCAGACCTTTTGGTGAGGGAACAAGCCCTTAGCACTTTGCCTGAGGGCATGAGAATCTGGATGGCAGACAGGGAATGCAACTCTGCAGATGAGCTGGGGAAAAAAGGAGACCTAGCAAGCAGGGCATCACTGATGTTATGACAAGATATTCATGTATACAAATGCCAGAATTTAAGGTACATTATCATAAAGTTTAATGCAGGATTGTGCATTGAGAAGTAATATGTTCAAATAAATGTGACGTACAGCTGTAGTCACTGCATGTTTGCTCTAATCTGACACTAGTCAACTGTAAAACATGAAATGAATAAAGACTACTGAAAAACTGTCTGATAATTGTAGTGCAATACCCACAGTAACTTTCAAGCCTGTGTTATAGCCATTTGTAGTCAAGTAATGCTGTATATTCCTTCCACTCTGGGAACAAGGTATAAGGATAAGGTAGCTTACCTTCTCGGCATATATCCATGTGTATAAGTGCCAGATTTTCAGAAGCAATATCAATAAAGTGTAAAGCAGGATTGTGCCTTGATAAATAATCTTTTCCAATAAGTGTGACATATTCCTGTATGCACTGCCATGTCTTTTCTAATCTAACATTAGTCAACTGTTAAATTTACTGCACATGTTCCTTGGAGTCACAGTTTGTGGGTTCTAATCCCATGACAGCCAACTAAGACATCACCAGCTGTCTAGTCTTATTAATGTACCTGAACATACCTCTCAACTGTCATGACTTTTTGGAATGCAATAACTAATGCCCCATATGTCTGGTCCATGATTAGCAGATAAATGACATTACGTGGAATGCAATTTATTGGCAAATCCATTTACAAAACACCTTAGTTGTAATTTATGAGCACACTATGTAAAACAGTTCTCTGTAGTTGTGTACCTGGATTTGTTATTGCTTGTCCCATACTGTTCTGTGCTAACAGGTTGAGAGATATGTACACGTCACATCATCTGCACAAGAATTGGAGTCACTGTACACAGATGTGACACTGCACACCTGTAAAAGTATGTATTATTAGTCTGTGTAGTAATATCACCTGCAAGGTCACTAATGATATGTTTTTCTCTCTCGCCCTACCCCTTATCTTCTCTAATTTATTATGAAATTTATTAATTTATTACTGTTATTTATTATTATGGTTTAATATTAATATATTCTCTTAACTGGACTTATGGGTTATGTCATACTGGTTTGCTGTTAACATACTTACTGTTATGTTACTTATTTTTGTGTTCCTCATAATGTACCTTAATATGTATTTGGATTAATCAGAATTATGTTCCATTATGTTAATACTAACATTGGTTTGGTTATTACTAATGTTACCTTATGTTTATATCTAATTTACTACAGTGCAACAAGGTAGGCCAGCTCCAGGTGATCCACCTACCTTGCCTCCACCGGCTTTGGCACCGGGGTCTAGAACATCTGGGCCACAGCCTGGTGGTGCTCGCTCTGCTGTCCCTACACTACCTGCAGCATTAGGTAATTCCATCCCATGGGCTGGGGCTGGGCCCCCCTCTCGGGAACAGAGGTGGAGGGGGTGATTTTGTCACCCATCAAGAACTGCCAGGTATGGTGCACAGGGTGGCTCACCAAACTGTCAGTGTAAGCCTGCACTGGGATGGAGGGCATGCTCGCCATCCTGGTGGGACAGCCTCACCTCGGACACCAGCCTCCACCACTGCTACCACAAGGACAGTGAAGGACTAGTGCTGACAGTCTCATGGGTGAGGACTTGAGTCCCACTGATACCATGTGGATGCTCATGGGACTGGGATGCCACAATAACCTCCCCATCCAAGGTGTACAACCCCATTTTGTGTCACACACCAACACTTTCTACTGTCTTGTCTGTTTGCAAAAGCTTCCTCACCTTCCCAGCTTACCTCTCCCACATGTACCTATGTCCCTTCCCCAACATTCCACTCTCAACTAAAAGAAAATGGGCACCTGTTCCCCCCAGAAAAAATATTGTCCTATACATAGCTCTCAATTTCACACACATGTCCACTGGACACACAATTTATTCCACTTGGCTTGACAATGCAGTTAGGTTGTTATCACCCCTCTCTGGGAATGACAGTCCAAATTCAGCTAAAAAATCTGCCACAGTGCACAGTTGTTTGTGATGGATAGCTATGGTTCTTTCCTACACATCCCTACTTGCTTTTCATTATATTTTTCCCCCTATTTGCACCCCTTTTCACCACTGTCCTATCTCCCCATTTTTGTTTTCTTTAAAGAATTTTTGCACAACGTGGCATGGTGCGCAACATTGCTTAGCTATGCTAAATAATACTGGTATACGCTTTTGGAATAATATTAATCCCATTCAAAATTTACACCTGCATCCTATATTGAGCCCACAGCCCTTGCACCTGTGGAACAGTAGATCATCCTGCCAAGGCACATGGCTGTTAATGAAAACAGGTGTTTTTAGCAAAACATAGTAATGCTGTAGTTCCCCCTCATTAAGCATGTTTAAATAGTGCTATGCATTGCGCAGCATCGTACAAATCAGCTAAACAATTCATACAAAAATAGTACTGTAATTAGCACTCTAGTATACAAATACATCACTATAAAGGCACACACATAAGCTTAGACATATGTCTACAACATGTAAGAACATTTATGGCAAACAGGATGTTAACTGAGACTCTGTATACAAACAGAGCACTCTAAAACCATATACATACTAATAGATGCAAGTGCTTTATTTCACAGCAGATAACTGTGGAATGATAAGTACAAATAGGAATTCACCTTCCATAATAGTGACTCTGTAGCTCAGTCTGTAAAATGCATTAAAAATAGCTTTTTGGTACACATGGTCCTGGGTTCAAGTACAGCTGCATTTACCAATTAAAATACATGTATGTGGCCATCAATATTTTAAAATGTGATATGTTTGTCTGCCTCATCATCTATTCATCCACTCAAAGCAGTACAGTTTGAATATCTGCATCTATATTACAGAGGACAAAGGCATACAGATAGGGCCAGTCTCATCATACTCCTAGTGCAACAGGTAATGCAGTAGGCTGCATTCCCACTGGATGTTGAAGTGTGTCCTGAAATTATGCCCCAGTAATATCACACTGCAGCCCACAATGTTTTGCTGGTGATATCAAAGACAACCACAGATGCACAAGTAACAAACATATTTGGCAGTTGAGCTAGACGTAAGGGTTGCCAGCACACACTCAACAGGGGAATACCATGGCATAACACATGATCTGGCAGTTGTACACCTGCCTGACATCATGATTAATGTACACCTACCTGTTTTGTAGGACACACCAAGCATTTCGGCTTGCATTGTCTTACTGATACTGTTGGCTAACACACTTACCTGACACACATACCTTACTTCCCAATGGGGTGGCTACACTCAATCTGGCTCTGCCTATAAAACAAGGCTACCACAGGTCCCACACTTACTCTTACAGCTTGTTGTCCTGCAAAGTGTTCACCCTTTCTGCCTATGCCTATTGCCTGCAACACCACCTTCAGCTTCAGCCTGTAGCACACACATTTGCACATAAATAGTAGCTGCTACAGACATTCTTTCTGCCATGATGTAGGATATGTCCCCCACTATTTTCCAACCCAACATATAGAAAAGGGTTGTAATGTACATTGAGGCCTTATATCGTGTTCAGTGGTTGGATGGGATTGGCTGATTATAATGCAAATCAGATGCACTGGCTGCAATTAGCAGTTCAGAGGAACAGAGTGATTCAGAGGCAATCACTTTCTAATAGAGAACCATGTTAAAAAGGCAAACAGCTAGGTAGGGAAAACATTGTGTATGAGAATAACTTTTCATGGTCAACTCATTGGCACACCATTTATATAGCTGTATTGTTCAACAGAGGAGTATTGTACTCCATCAGGTATATAACCATTTTGTTTCCAACATGATGCATATTTGTCCAGGTACTCAGGGGAATGGTGATTACAGCAGTAAGCCTTGTGTAGAACTATACTTCTGACATGTCATTGATCTGCAGATGGGTTAAACCTACAGAGGAACTAATGAGCAGTAAGGGTAGAATGTGCCCTATTACATAGGTATACCACTCTCCTGGGAATTTCATGTTGATAGAGGTGGTAATACTACACTGCTATTTGTGTGGCACTGCTTGTTTTACATATTACAAGTGGCATTTACACATACGGGCCACAACTTAATGGACTTTTGTGTTGCTTGTGTGATCATACAACATTATCTGTCATGACACAAGCAAGGATAGATGAGTAATGTCACTATCCTACATACATTCACAGCCTTACTATGTTTGCATGGTGTCGAACGTGAGATGTGTAACCAAACAGTGATTACTGGCAGCCATATGTTATTGCTGCATCTCTACATACTATACTGCCATGTATGTGATCCTGACATATGTTCCCATTTTTGTTGTCTTTCAGGAGATATGTATCCCAGATGCTGGGTCCCTTTTTACAGAGGCAGAAAATGAAGCTATCCTGGATGCCCTGCGTCAGCATCACCAACTCCTGCTGTCCAGGGGATGAACAAACAGGGAAGAGCGGGTAGTACTGTGGGCTGACCTGGTTCACAATGTGAATGCTCTTGGACACCAGAGCAGGACATACGAGCAGGTGCAACACCATGCCACAGATATGATAAATTCCACCTGCAGAACAGCAGCAGATATGGCCAGGGATCATAGTGTCACTGGTGGAGGGCCTGCAGTGGAACAACCACTGTCAGCCACAGAGGAATTCCTGGCAAATCTAGGAACACAGGACAGCTCCCAGGCATCCATCACATGGTATGTCATGGATGTGGGTGCCACCATTTCCACACAAGAGGAGCATCCAAGTATGCTTTGTTGAATAAGCACTGGAATACTATAACAGTCAATGTTTCATGGTGTACATACATTTATGTAGGTGGCAGGTATTTTATTTTGGGGGGAGTAAGGAGGTTAGTTGCAGTGTGAATCTCATGCCCAGATTGTGACATACATACCAGGTAACATAGTATGTACTGTAAATGTGAGATATGTGGACATATTAACCTGTCATAGTGCAACATGGGTTGCTATTTACATTACCTCTTCTCCAATTTTTCAGAGGACTGTCAAGAATCATAAGCACCATGATCCTGCTCCTAGTAAGCATAATCCTGTTGTGATACAGATGTAGACTGAGTGCATTGTACTTGCTAAAGTTTCATCCCAGGTCTGCCAGTTGGACTGATGTACTGTCTGCATGATTGCCAACCTCACACAGTTTTACCAATGGAACACGGTTTACAGTCATACCTATACCTTGTAGTTGTGACCACATGGATAGATTTGCAATATTTGTAGGACAGTTCAGATTGCCTTATGTGTCAACTGTGCAGAGTGTTGACAAATGTCAGCAGTGTACATCACTGTCGCATGAGATGCTTGAATAAGGAGCTTATTATTTACAAGCAACTATAGAAGTTTTTAGAAAGTAATGTCTTCAGGTCCTAGTAATTGAGGGTTAGGATTAAACAAGTTCATAATACTGACAGCATGGTATACAGCTTGACATATATTGCAAGATAGTACTGTAGAGCATAGTAGTGCATGTACTAATGTACTGCTTTTCCCTTTTTATCACAGGTGATCTGGGGGTTGGTCTCTGTTTCCTTCACAACCTGATGTCAGTGTCTCTTCAGACTTTGATAATGGTGGCCAAAGTGAAGCACGGGGTGGGGGGGGGGTTGCAGGAGCTGAATATGTCACAGAGGTTGACATACCTCTTCTAACCTCATTATCACCGTGCACAGTCAGTATGCCTATGCATATGCAGTCCCCTGAGGCCACAGATATTGGACAGTCAGAGGGTGGGGACATTGAACAGGAAAGTGTGGGTACTATGGCTGCAGTGTGCATTGATACTGGCCATAGCCAAAGTGATAGTGAGGTTCCACACAGGCAGATTGATAGGGGTGCTCGTAGGAGGCCTGCTGTCCTTTGACCACACATTGCAGGTGTCTCATCACGTGTCACTCAGCTCATGTTTAGGGCCATCATGGAGGCACTGGCATGTTCCGAAAGATCCTCCAGATGAATGCTCAGGGTTATGGATGCTACACAATCTAACATCCATGATTGCCTCCAGTACATTGCTGATACCCCGGATTGGCTGACTGATGCAGTGGAAAGACAGTAATCTGAGAGAGATCACAGATTATCTGTCCTGGAATGGTCATTGTCTGTGATGGAATGTCTGGTTGGAGTTGAGTGTCAGATCCGTAGACGTAGTTCAGCTACTACATCAGCTGATAGTCCACATGGCCATGTTCACTCACACTCCCATAGTAGCAATACATCTAATGCCCTAGAGGCGAGTATGCTGTCCACACCAAGACATGGCAGGCTATGGGCTCATGATCCTGGGTGTTCCTGTGGAGGACACAGTCCCAGCAGACAGCAGTCACCCTCAGATCGTAGCGCTACTTCTGACGTTGGGCATGGAGGTACCAGTGCAACTCTTGCCAGAGGCAGTTCCCGTGCTCGAGGGCAGAGATGATGAACTGTCAACTCTGCCATGTATGGTTCAAAGCTGTCCAACATACAGTCACATAGGGCTAGCACTGAGCCTGACTGTGTGCATGCAGTCATACACCACTGTCACAATCAGGTCACCTGCAGACATACACAGCACATTCCATGGTCCAACTTGCCTGCTTCTCTTCCTGACTCACACACACACTTGCTAACCTATTAGGTCAGCCTAGGCCTCCTGCACCACCACACAACACCCTGTGCAAATGATGATACCTGTGCCACATCCCTGTTATCCTTGTCACTGATGTAAGGAAATGAAGCTATGTGCCTGATGTACAGGGTGACTACCTGAATTGCTATGTACTCCTTTAATACACTGTTGTCTTTCACATGCTACTTGTACTGGTTACTTACAGAAGATGTCTGCTGGTGGCTGTACTGAATACATCACATTATGTTGTGTAGATTAAGTTGGATGATGTTGTAATGGCTGTATACTTACACAATGAACGTTGTTTCATAGAACTGTTTATATTTCAGATTCAGAATTTTTTGGGACACACCTATGGCTACAGTGCTACAATAAATCCGTAGCTGTCAGAGCAGAGGAAGGAATATCAGCACAGAAGCAAAATGTCTTCACAAAGGTAAAACAGTTTAGGTGCATGGCTCCATAAATTCATATGTGTATCACAGACTAACAGGGACAATGGCATCATACAGCCTACTCCTGCATCTGTAATCTCTGACGAAGTGTGGTTCCCTTGATAAGTGTAAGCAGGGTTCTGGGAGCTGACACATCTACAAGCTGTGGTGTAGGAGATATACTATCTACAACCCTGTGTGCATTACAGACATTTGTCCTTATCCAGTTATGATTGTCTTGTTCTGCATCCCATTGTGTTACTTATACATGATGTGCATTATATGTAGTGTGTAGTGTCACAGTTACATACCTGTCTCTCCAGTATGGTCTATTTATACCACAGACAAGGTACAGCTGTGTACAACAGGTACATCCCGTACTTCTCCTTTCTTGGATGTGCAGGTGGTACACAGTGGGACCTGACAGCTTCCTGTATGGCAGCCATACACCTCCTCCCCAAAGTATGTAGGGGACAGAATACACAGTTTCATCCTTGACACAGTCTGCATTGGACATGTTATGTACACTGAGTATTGGGTTACTGTGGGATCACTCTGGCTGTTACAGGTGTCAAACATGACTGTGTACTTACATACTACAGGTGTCATTGCACTCAATGATAGGTGTGATGAGTGCACATACAGTGTAACAATGACATTCTGGAATTTACATACCATACCTTTATCTGTAAGTTGTAAATAATCCATGGTGGTGCAGTGGTAGCGTTATTGCCTCACAGCAAGAGGTTTTCATGTTTGATTCTCAGCTGGGGTGCCTTCTGTGTGGAGTCTGCATGTCCTTCCCGCAGTTGTGTGGCCTCCAAAAGACATGCCTTCGCTGAAGGTTGGGCATCGGGCTGGCGACTTGGCACCATAAAAATCTACTGCCAATCATTAGCGGACCGGAGGTCCGCTGAGGCAACCCCTAACTGGGAAAAGCCAAAAAGACAAACAACAAACCTTTATCTATAAGTTGTAATACAGTGCATGACATCCCACATCTTACTGACCAGTGAAAGTCAAAGACTACATCACTCTCTGTGTCCATAATCCCTGCCTACCGGGTCAGTTGTTGGAGGTGTGCGAACAATGTGATATTGTGGAGGGGGTGGCTGACTGGCAAAAGTATAGCAGTGTGCATTCCTTGGCATGTAGTATTTGTCAATGGCTCTGACAGCAACTGAATGTGTGTGTCAGCCCATGCTGGGTAACTGTTGGTTCTATGTGCGAAAAATTGACAGTCCCTTATTTGCAATCATCTGCAAATGTAGGCAGTCTGAGGTCACTGACAGTGGCTGTGATTGCAGAGAAGGGAATGGCTGGGGGGGGGGTAGTCCCACGAATGATGTGGGTGGATAGTCCACTGGTGAATGGCTCATTGTAGTGCTGGCCTACAAAATCCTATCTTCCCAGATCATGACTGTCAGGCTCTTGGCTATCCAACAGCTGACATACAAGTTTGAAAAACACCTCTACAGTGTGTTCACAATGCGTGATGGCCTAATCTTGATGAATGCATTATCAGGCCATGGTAGGTGGAGTGAGTCATTTTCCCCTCATCCATCGCAGTCCGTAACAATCAATTCGGTCCAAAACTTAGGGTAGGCATGATCTGACCTTGACAACACAAACTGAGTTTGAGTCAGTGTCTGCAGGTGTACTACACTGTTACTGATCATTTCCATAAGTCTTTTCATGGCTGTACATGTAATCCTACTGAGACATCTGAGGACACCAATTGTCACTGCATGTTACTTGCTCTGTGTGCCACTATGTATTGACTTTAATTCCAGCATGGTTTCCAAGAAGGTAGTCTGCCAACATGTTTATGTCTGTCAAGACCATAGGCAAGCAGTGTGGGGGATTCATATGTACACCAGGGAAAGGTAAGGAGGCACTGTTCACATAGTTATTCTGCAGCTGCACACCAATCAAGCAGTGTGTACTGTGCTGACACAATTACCTTGTGAGGAATGCTGACAAGAGGGGAGTCCCCAGAATTGCTGATGCCTGGCTGCTACAACTGCTGGTCTCAGCACAACCACTCTCTCTCTCTCTCCTGGGATACAATGCCCCTACACATTGTCTCCCACCAAAAGCAAATGTTTTTACCACATGAGGAGCAGACCACAGCCTGTTTGTTTATCCACATAGTTGTCCCACTTCATGCAAGGCTCTGTAACTTTGACATACCCTTTACCAAATAGATGCCTTGAGTAGCAGTCAAAGCAATCATTACAGTGTGGTATGTATTATGCCTAGTATTTCAGGATTTTTAGGATTTCAGTAGGGTAATGTGCAGATGATGAGTTGGAGCACAGGTGCAGTGTTACACTATGATGTACAATGTCCAGTGACATACATGTGTACGGTTGCTCGGGCAAGCACCACAGTGGCACTGATCCCTGTTAGGTCACAATGTCACAGCAGTTCATGCAGCCTGACCATCATCAGTGTCTTGGTGCATGTCTGTATGCCATGGATCTGAGGCATACTGCAGAGGGGTGTCCACCTTTCACCAAAGTGTGTGTACCCACACTTGTCCTGTGTATGTTATACTGTACATTTATGTAACCGGAAAACATGTCTGTGTTCCCACATCATGTCACACAACATCCAGTGTACTGTCTAGTCTAGTTGCCTGACAGGCAGTGCAGACTAGCAAGGCCAGAGTCATGACCACAGAGTTGAACATGTTCTCTGTGCATGCACAGGCATCCACATCTTCACTGCAAGGTATGTCACCTGTACAACTGCATAGACTCAGCTGTAGCTGACAGGAGGACAAGAGGCATCTCATAGCACAGCAAACTGGGAACATTCATACAATCTTCCAGTTATGTCAAGAGAGTCTTCATGAACATATGCTTCTTCACATACTCATGGATGTAACCCCATGCAAATGTGTATGTAGTATCATTTCCACTGGTAACAGCAATGTTCCTGGTAAGTAGCACTTCATTAGCCACACCTGATGTACATACTCAGGGGTGATAGACATGAGCACACAGGCCTGGCCACATGGGTTTACATCTACTTTACCATAGATCACCATGTCTCCACAGGGGTAAAATGGGTATTATATCATGCGTGTGTCATTAGTGAGGGCACTGTCACTCGATAATGCTGTGTTTATAACCTCCATGTACTCTTCCCTCAGCATCCCAATATTTCATTGCAATGGCCATTTTCTCATGTACCTTTGCAAGCACCACTGGCAATTGGACATAACACAAACTTTCCTCAGAGGGGAAATTCAAGTCCCCAGTATCTGACCTACAGGGATCGTGTTTAATTTCTGTCATTGTAGCTTGTGTCATCTAGACCATTCAGAAGTGATCTTGCCTTGCATACAGGGCAATGTGTTACCCTGATGTATTGGACATGCTGCAGTTCTTTGAGCAGAATGGTACATGTATTACTTGCTGTAAGGACATAGGATCATAGGAAGTTACTAGGCTATTGGCCCTGAGATCATTACAAACCTTGCCAAGAATTTAGCCTGTGTTCCAACACATCAGCACCCGATGCCTCTGTCCAGCAGGGACACAGGTGGAATCACAGGGGTATACATTCTGTTCCCCATCCAGTTATCCAAGTTGTGCTTACAATGGGTTAATGAGGTAGTTAGCTTGATGTTGAGAGGGAGTCTATTCCATGGATGGAGGAGTCTCTGGGACATATATCTGTCCCACCAACAAGTCCTATTGATGTCACAGACCAAGTTGAGGTCAACGCATGCAGGTTACTTGAGTGGAACTTGACTTGCAGATATGCAGCAGTCCCATCAAGGCGGGATCTGAGATTGCTGTGTATGCCAGGCAGAGGCCACCTCTGAGGACTCTGTATGCGACTGGGTAGAGGGACAGGACTTTTAGCCTGTTTGTGTAGGTTAGATGTTGGAGGGCCCGGATTTTCCTGATGAGGAATCTCTGTGGTCTCTCCAGCTGTTGCATGTGCTTTGTGAGGTGCATGCCAAAAGGGGCACTGTATTCAATAAAGGGTCTTATAAGTGAAGAATACAGAGATGTTATGACCTCCTTGTCCCTGGATATGATACCCTTCCTTATGAGGTGGGCCATGTAGAAAGTGTTCCGTACAATGGTGACAATTGACGGTCAAAAGTCAGTCTGCTATCAACCTGGGTGCTAAGTCCCTCATGACTGATTGGGTGCTTAGGTCCTTGTTATTATTATGATAATTTGTGGAGACATAACTCTCCCCAAAGGGGATGATGAGGCATTTTTAGCATTCAGTTTGAGGCCATGTTTCTGGCACCAGGCATTTATTTGGGTGAGACCCTCTTGGAGGATGTCCACGTCACTAGGGGAATTGATGATAGCACCCAGCTTGCAGTCATCTGCAAACTTGGTCAGCCATAACCCACTGGTGTTGGCCTGCACCTCAGAAAATTATATCTCAAATGACAGAGGCCCCAAGATTGATCCCTGGGATATACCACTCATTATGGATCTACTG
Organism: Protopterus annectens; assembly: GCF_019279795.1. NCBI lineage: Eukaryota > Metazoa > Chordata > Ceratodontiformes > Protopteridae > Protopterus > Protopterus annectens. The sequence continues at coordinate 784,995,212 of NC_056747.1, forward strand.
CTTGAGGTGGCTTCCCCTATTTTGAGTAGGTGGGTTCTATCAGTGAGCCAGTTTGCTACCCATCTGGTAACATACAGTGTGATGCCTAGTTGAGAGAGTTTTTCTATTATGCCTGAGTGGGGAATAGTATTGAAAGCTTTGGCCAGGTCAAGGTAGGTAGTGTGTACCGTTTTCTCTTCATTCATGGCTTTGAAGTCTGTCTCAAAGAAATTGACCAAATTTAACAGGCATGACCTCCCCTTGATGAAATGAAACTGTGTGGGAGGTTGCAAATGTCCTTTTTAATGTGTTCCATGATAATCCATCCTGTGGCCTTGCAGATCAGGCTAGTTAGGCTGATAGATCTATAATTTCCTGAAGTGATGGATGCTCCACCTTTGCGCAAAGGGATGACAGTGGCTGCCCTGCACTTGGCTGGGACACAGCCAGTACTCAGGCTTTGGTTGAATAGGGTGCCTAAAGGTGCTATAACTCCCTGCCTGTGTTCATGTAGGATGCAGCCTGGGATGTTATTGGGTCCCATTACCTGGTATGTGATGTTAATAATACATGCTGGTGGGGTAGATATGTGTGCCACACTGTCACAAACCATTGAAACAGACCCCCACCTAATGGCAAACAGTGCACCTCACTGGCCCTCCTCAGATGCAATCTGTATGATTGTCTGGATGACTGTCATGTTACCACAGGGCTTCTGCATGTCTCCCTTGTGGACAGGGGCAATATGTGCTGATTGTGTAAATAAGAATTTTATTGGACCTAAGCTCATTAGGCAACTACTGTCCACTTTATCCTATGATCCTATACAGTGCTGTAAATGCTCTAAATTCTGTACACACACACACACACACACACACATACACACACACACACACACACACACACACACACACACACACACACACACACACACACACACACACACACACACCTGGCTACAGTGAGAATAGTACCACTTTCAATTCATATATAGAGAAATTGCACAGCATACACAGTTCAAATTGGCTGCAATTAGATTAGAACACCTACCTATCTAATAGTACACTCTAGCAATCACAGTACTTAATGCATGTGCCACACCTGTGCCATTAGCATCTCTTTAGGTAATGTTATGGTAGATGACATCAGCAGTCTTGTTCTGATCAGGACTTTGTAGCCACATGTCACCTACGGCAGCCAAAATACTGCAAAACCCCACCTTTCTAAGGTCCATGTGGTGATTATATTTATTTTGCAGGGGTATGCACACACACAAAGCATGTGGACCACAGTGAGATTAGAACCCCTACCTATCTACTGTTACACACTACAGATCACATTATTTACAGCAACCACCATGGCTTAAAGCTGACATTATTATGGCAATTGGTAGTGTTAAGGTACATGACATCAGCAGGCTTTGTGGAAGAGAGTGGTTTGGAGGCTGGCAGCACCTGCAAGGGCCAAAAAGTGCAGGGCCATTGAAATGTGGGATTCCCATTTGTTATGTAGGAAGATGTGCGCACACACACACACACACACACACACACACACACACACACACACACACACACACACACACACACACACACACACACACACACATACACACGTGGACTAGAGTGAGATCAGAACCCCTACCTATCTAGTGTTGCATACTACAGATCACAGCATTTACAGAATACACCATGGCTTAAGACTATTTCATATGTTAAAAAACTTTGCTACAGCCCCAGGTATAAATGAAAGTATTTATATCAAAAGTTTTTTTAAGATAAAAGAGCTTTTAATAATTGTATTTTTGCCTGCACTAGTTAAGAATGTTGCTTTAAGAATGCATTGAGTTGTGGATAGTACGTTGGATTGGTTGGTTACAATGACATTAGTTTTTTTCATTTCCTCATAAGCATCAGTTTGTTATTCAAAAGTATTGTGAAAAAGTTCTTTATTGATTAAGAATGAAAGCACTTAATTAAATTGTGTTTGTCTGTTACTTTGACAGTCCTCAGTTTTGTGCCTTGAGTTTGTTTCTAGTTCATATGTGACTGCAGGCAAACACTAGTGGAGTACATAAACTAGGCATGTGTTGAACAGTATGTGTGGGCTGCAGAGTGAGATTGCTTCTCAGCTATTCTCTCCATCTAATAGCATTGCAGTTAAATAACTGTTTATCCTCGCTATCTGTCTACTGTAGACATTTTGGCCATATGTGGCTGTTTGCATTTAGATGGGCAAGCATATGGGCAACAACACTGTGCCCTGTCAATGCATGCATGCATACACAACATGATACATGACACCACCTGTTGGTGTATGTGTTGTGACATCCATCAGGCATGGGGGGCTGTAGGGAAGTGCATTATGTATTGTTGAACCCTTACATTTGGTCCTCTGAGCAACATTATATATGTGTCATACTGCAGCTTTAATCACCAGTATTAGGGTATGTAGGACAATACAGACATACACAGACATATAGACATATATCTGTAGATAACAGGGATGTAAATATACATGGATGTTTGTGTGTGTGTGTGTGTGTGTGTGTGTGTGTGTGTATATGTTTATGATATATGAATATTTCTTAATTTCTTATGTAGATGTTTGGTAGGAGACAGAGATGTATGTCTCTCTCCCTTTCTTTCTCTCTCTCTCTAGATATATATATATATATATATATATCTACAGAGAGAGAGAGAGTGCGATACAGACAGACAGATATGTATACATATATGTCTGTATCTGTAGACAAATCTATATATAACAAGTAATTTTGAGTGGGGAGCAGAGACTTTCACTCTGCTTAACTAAGTGTATGAGCATGCCCAGTGGGGGTTTTGCTAATTATAACCTGACTCTAGCCCACACTTACCTGTACTCCAGTCTAGGATCTGTGTGTTATACATAAAATATGACATCTGTCCCTGTTTCTGCACTGCTGCATGTCACTGAACTTGGCTACAACTTTCTTCAGTTGCGTGATGTAATTAATATGTCACAAAGGTTAATAATAATGCACCACACACAAGACTGGCGGTCTGTAAAACAAAAAGTAATACTATCTGATATCCAGATTAGAACCCTGAATACCACTACACCAGCTAATTGCCCTAGTCCTTTGTGCCACGCAAGCTGCTTGATAGACAGCAAGCATTCATCACATATTCAACTGCATTCATACATATATAGTTATTCCTGTGCTAAGATATAAAATGTATGATTAATTTCTTTGTTACTGTCCTGAGACTGCCTGTCATGCTGCTATACCATTGTTGAGTTTGTGTTACAGCAGTTGCAAGGGAACACCACCACTTGTTCTGCTGGGATAGAGAGTAGTCTGAATATTATGTCACCCCACTGTCTAACATCTCCCTGGACAGATGTACCAGTAATCTGTTGCAAAAGGCCTGCATGAGTATTTCACGCATTGGGCCTACTGAATACTTCTGGAAACAAGGTAGCGGACTGGGTATCTGTAGTCCTATGTGGATGTAATGTATGTGCAGGTAGCCCACTATATTTACTTGCATAATGCAACGGATCCATACATACAATGCCATATCATAATAATCCTTATGAGTACTGTGAAGGTTATGGACTTACCTTGCAAATGCAGCAGGTGAGACAACCATAGTTCAGGGCCGACTCTGTCTGATGCAAGCAGTACACAGGCAATACATAAGTAGCTGCAGGATGTGTGGGTTGCCTGCCATCATTTTTATTTTCTGTATGTGAGTAGGAGTGAGGTGTCAGTCCCTAGGGCCCTAGGTTGTCAGTGAATGTGCTATGCGTTGCCTCTTAGCCAAAAGCAGGGCATACTGAGCATGCCTTCGTCTGCCTACAGGGATATCAGCATAGGTTCATAGGTTCATAGATTAGTACTAAGCTAACTGCCTTTACGAGCCATTTTAAGCCTAGCCAATTATCCCTTGTGAGAATCAAACCCTGCACCTTGTGTTTGTAAGGCAAACACCTTAACCATTAGGCCACCCTCCCACCTATTCCTATTCTGAGTCCTCTTGTGACTGTGGCTGGGATGACCTACAAACAGCAAAACCTGAGATGTAAGTCCGGACACACCAAGATCCAAAGAAATGACAATAAACAAGCAGTCCAGAGCCACAGATCAGATGTATACGAAATTTAATGCAAGTAAAAACTTTCATGTTATACAGCGCTTCTTCAGACAATATACTAAACAAGATTAAAAACATTTCTTAAATACTTATTTAAAATCATGTGACACCACATCAATCAACGAGCAATTATTGAATTAAAGAAACTGTGTTATTTCACTCTACTGTGTAAATCTTTAACTTCTAATTTCTGGCAAGTGACTGCATATTCTATCCTTCAATCGGTTAGTTTTACCTATATAATATGCAAAACACTTGCAACACTTAGCCATATAAACTAATTTTTTTATTTCACAAGTACCATAAGCCCTTAATGTAAAACTTGTATTATAAAGAGGAAGAATAATGGTCTTTTCAGTATAAATAAAACTTACAAAAGTTACATCTTCCCAAAGCTTGGGTCCTTATTTTGTTAACATATATTCTATTAGTTTTAACCTGTTCTTTGTAACATAACCTATTCTTTCAGTTGCATGATTACTTATAACCAAAACAGGGACCTTTCTCATACAAGTCTCTAAGTTCTGGGTCATGTGACAAAATAGACCAGTATTTCTTTATTATATGCGTAACCTTATTGGTGTTGCGGTCACATGTAAAAATACCTTGACACATATTATCTTTAAAAAAAAGGAGGGACAGAAGTAATACTTTTTGAACATGTACCTTTAGAAAAAATAGGTTTAAATGTAGTTTTCCTGTTATTCATAACCATTTCCTTCTCTTTACAAAGTACATTCTTATGATAACCTGTACTGCAAAAATCATGAACCATGGTATCAGATTGGTTCAATTATCTATTGTCATCTGTATTCAGCCATATGAGAAAGGTCCCTGTTTTGGTTATAAGAAATCATGCAATTTAAAGAAGGGGTGTGGAGAACAATGCACTTTTTAAACATATTCAAAGTACTGATTGTACACATTTGTTTAAGTTTATGATTCTTGGTGTTATATATCCGCAACTTCATGGTGGTAATGTGAAAAAACATAATAAGAATGAAGAAAACAAGTGGATTTTAAGATTTAGGGCACATCATCCACCAGGTTTAAATGGAGTCATTAGTATTAAACCATGCCTTAAGGATTTACATAGTAGAGTGAAATAACATTGTTTCTTTAATTCTCTAATTGGTTGTTGATTGATTTGTTGTCACATGATTTTAAATAAATATTTAAGAAATGTTTTTAATCTTGTTTAGTATATTGGTAAACCACACAATCCGTTCCAATAATACTCCACAAAACACCAGCACGACACCAATCCAATGATGTAAGAACAATGATAATTTAATGATTTTACAAATAACGGTTGAGCGCTTTCATCTTACAAAAGACTTCATCAGAACAACTCATACATATTATCTGTTCCCTTATAAATACAAATTATTTTATTTATTTATTTCCCTTATAAATACAAAAATTAAATTAAACACATCTGTGTACCCTGGAATTAATGAACACATATCGATTAAACCCATTTTAGACAACATAATTTAGTGTCCTAATTATGTTGTAGTTTTGGAAACTTAGGGTTGAGGTACACTTATACAGATATAATGTTATGCACACCATTAGTGTATTTTAATAGCACTCTAAATGTGTATTTTGTATTATGACAATTCAACAGTTTTTAACTATGTTCAACATGTTTTTCAACTTTTAATAATTAATATTTGTGTACTGATATTTAGTTAGGTCAGTTTTTCATGAATGTATGTTTAGTTTATAGGAAGGAACTTGAATATAGCACTAGCACTTTAAATTTTAACCAATGTGTCAGGTGATGATTTCTTTGTATTTATAAGGGAACAGATAATATGTATGAGTTGTTCTGATGAAGTCTTTTGTAAGATGAAAGCGCTCAACCGTTATTTGTAAAATCATTAAATTATCATTGTTCTTACATCATTGGATTGGTGTCGTGCTGGTGCTTTGTGGAGTATTATTGGAACGGATTGTGTGGTTTACCAGTATTTTATCATTGACTGTTCCAGTGCATTTGGATTATTCTGTGGTCGAGGTGCGAGTATGGACTCGCTAGATGAGTTACCTTCAATCTTTTCCCCCAGGCGTGATGAAATTAGGGGGCTTCAATCCGAAATGGCGATTATGCGGGGAGAATTAACAAGGCTCATAGACTTCATGACTCAACCTAACTTAAAGGCTGATAATGCTAAAACTGTGACGTCGACACGTGGTGAGAGTCGGAATGACTGTAATGGGGATGTACAGGGCGTTCGGATAAATGGAGATGAATTGGACAGGCCAGCCTCTCATGGATCCTGTCCGGTGGACAATTTTCAGTTGAGAAATGGCTCTGGAGCTACTGGAATTGGATCGGAGGTGGATTTTAATACGTCAGGTGCTCGACCCAAAAGGACAGTCCCCAAGAAAACTTATGCTTTTGCAGCACATGACAAGCCAGCAGGTACTGTTAAGCAGCCCGTAATACATAATTGTGGTAGTGCTAAAGGGCATTTTAATTATAACAACTTTTTAGAAGGGCAATATGATTTTGACGTCAACTTTAGGCATGCCAAGGACAATAATTTTGCTGCTGGTGTAAACGACGATCATACCCTTAAAGATTCTATATTACTGTTTGGTAAAAAGCTCAAGTTACTGAAAAGTCTACAATTGGACAATAATTATTTGAAAAAGTGTTTAGACAGTGGCGTTGTCCCGATGGGGTTGAGGTTCTTTAAGATACCTATGGGAGTAGTATTGGATGAAACTAGTAAAAGGGAGTGTAACAAAATGTTTGATGGGTTTGGTTTTTCCTACATGAAATTTATTATCGGATGTAATGACAACCGTATATGTATTTTATTGGCTGAATTAGAAGATTTAAATAATGGTATTGTCCATGATTTACTTTTTGAGGAATGTGAAGTGTTGTATGAATCACAATTCAACTGGGTAGCTGGTGTGACAACTAAGCAATTTGAACGCAAGTGTAGAAAACTTCAGAGGGATCTGGAGCAGTATAATAAGGGAGAGGCATACAGGTGGGAGAAGGACATTGTGTATAAATCTAAGCAACCTATTTTCTCTAAAGCGAAAAAGCATGGTCGAAGTAACTTTAGGGACAATCAACCACCTTGGGCATCTAATAATTATGGAAGCACTATGTATAATAACCGTAGCCAACCACATTATACTAATTTTTTAGAGAGAGAGCAGGAATGGGAAGAAAATCAGAGGAGTTATTACAACGGAGGGGGGGACCTACGGGGGGGAAGGGCGACAAGATAATCCCTTTCCATCGAGTTGCCCACAAACAGAAAGAACTTGAGATTATTAAGGTTAATGATGTCACTAGTTCTTACGACAATTTTTATATCTACAACTACACTGATGTGACTCTCAAAAAAGAACATTTTACCCTTTTTTCTAAGGGCATGAAATTCATACCGTGTGGAAGGTTCAATTTAGTTGACAGTGTTGTGGACGTTAAGAAATACATTAGAAAACTCAATTTAGGAGTAAAGTTTGAAGGAATTCAGCGTAAAGAAATTAAGGAATTCAAAATTAAAAGTACGTATACTCCGCCCCTGAATAATCTCCTTGATACTTTCGAGAAACTGGTTATAGGGGATATATATCGATATAGTAAAAAGAAGAAGTAAGATACAAGGTTTAATTTAACAAAGAAGGAAGAAAGAGTCTTGAGAAATCTACAGGGGGACCCCGATATTAGAATCATGAAACCGGACAAGGGGGGTGGGGTGGTCCTCTACCCCTCTCAGGATTATAGTAACAAGATCAATAGTATTTTACTTAGTTCCAGTAAATATGGGGTTTCCTCTGTGAATAAAGTCAACATAGGGCACCATAAAGTGGACCTATACCTGGAAGACCTACTATTGGAAGGTAGAATAGATTTGAATCTATACCAATTTTTGAAAGTTGAGCAACCCATTATTAGTACAATTGTGGGCATTCCCAAAGTCCATAAGGATATCTGTGATCCCCCATTCAGGCCAATCATCTCTGGGAGCCATTCTAAGACTTTTCCTTTTGGTAAGGTCATTGATAAATGGTTAAAACCCATCATTAGGAAAATTCCGCATTTGGTTTTGGATTCTTGGGATTTCTTGGGAAGGTTGCAACCCAAGCTGGCTGAAGGGGCAGAATGGTTAGTCACTATTGATGTTATAGACCTTTTTTCTAATATACCCAAAGAGGAGGGTATGGATAGGTTCCAAGAGAGTATATATTGGTCTGGATTATTGTCATGGGATAAGACATTATTGGTCATGGATTTCATGGAGATGGTGTTGGCTCACAATTACATCTGGTACGAAGGAGAGTATTATAAACAGTCCAAGGGTGTTGCTATGGGGGCCGCTTGTGCCCCCATATACGCCAACTTGGTAGTTTTTGATTGGGAAAAGGAGCATATTTTTCAAACTCACTGGTTTAGTTACATTTCCTTGTTATTTTCGTTTTTTAGATGATATTTTTTTCATTTGGAAGGGGAACCAAAATGATTTGGAAAAATTTTATGGTTATTTAAATTCCCGTAGTGAACATTTTAAATTTACCATAAATATGGATAAGGAAACAATTTCCTATTTAGATGTTCAAATAACTTTGCAAGAAGGGAAATTCAAGTCCAATATTTATAGGAAGAATACGTTCAGTAATTCCTATTTACATTTTTCAAGTAACCATCCCTGGGCCCAAAAAAGGAACATCATTAAGGGGCAATGTATCCGTGCAGCATGGATGATGTCAGATGTTGAGGATTTGGATAGTGAGTTGACAAAAATAGGTTCTTTTTTTGCTGAAAGAGGATACCCTATGGATATGATACTGGATGTTACTCAGTATGTTAGGAAACAATGGGGTATCAAGTACAAGCCCTTATTGGGAGTGGGTTTGGAAAAAGTAGCAACACAGGATTTAAATACAACCAACGAAGAAGATGTGTTAAGAAAGTATGGTGAGGTTTGTGTTCTCCAACATGATTCCTATAGTGGAGACATCAAGCGTATAATTCATCGTAATTGGAATGTACTAAAGGCCGATAATAGAGTTTACAATATAGTGGGAAAGAGCCACATTTTGTCTATAGAAAGGGGAACAACATGAAATTTTTGTTGGAGAGGAAATATAATAGGAAATCTGACAGATGTGGTGGTGGTGGCACCACCAAGTGTGGCACATGTCAACAGTGTCAACACATTATGGAGGTTCAGGATATTATTTTGTCAAATTATAACAAAACGAGAATTTTTTACCAGAAGGGTAATTGTAGGTCTAAAAATTTAGTTTATTTGGCCACATGCACACAATGTCCCTGCTTTTATGTAGGGAAGACTGTCCGTTGTTTACGTAACAGGATTTATGACCACCTATATAGCATCAAGAAGCACGATAGTAATAATGCCTTATGGAAACATTTAAATGATAATAAGGATAGTACAGGTTTTAAATTTGGCATTTTAGAAGTGGTCAAGTGTAATGTGAGGGGGGGGGGATATAAAAAAGATGGTTAGTGATAAGGAAGTCAGGTGGCAAAATAAATTAAACGCATCTGTGTACCCTGGAATTAATGAACACATATCGATTAAACCCATTTTAGACAACATAATTTAGTGTCCTAATTATGTTGTAGTTTTGGAAACTTAGGGTTGAGGTACACTTATACAGATATAATGTTATGCACACCATTAGTGTATTTTAATAGCACTCTAAATGCGTATTTTGTATTATGACAATTCAACAGTTTTTAACTATGTTCAACATGTTTTTCAACTTTTAATAATTAATATTTGTGTACTGATATTTAGTTAGGTCAGTTTTTCATGAATGTATGTTTAGTTTATAGGAAGGAACTTGAATATAGCACTAGCACTTTAAATTTTAACCAATGTGTGTCAGGTGATGATTTCTTTGCATTTATAAGGGAACAGATAATATGTATGAGTTGTTCTGATGAAGTCTTTTGTAAGATGAAAGCGCTCAACCGTTATTTGTAAAATCATTAAATTATCATTGTTCTTACATCATTGGATTGGTGTCATGCTGGTGCTTTGTGGAGTATTATTGGAACGGATTGTGTGGTTTACCAGTATTTTATCGTTGACTGTTCCAGTGCATTTGGATTATTTTGTTTATTATATTGCCTGAAGAAGCGTTGTGTAACGCGAAGGTTTTTACTTGCATTAAAATTCATTTACATCTGGTTCATGGCTCTGGACTGCTTGTTTATTGTTATTGCTGTGGTGACCTAGGCACTGGTGGGGGGCTGTGTACCTCTTCCTTTTGCTGCTCCTGCTGCAGTTGTTTCCTCAGGGTCATATTGTGTATCATGGCACACACTGTGAACAACTGTGTACATGTGGCTGGAGAATACTGCCGGGCTCCACCAGATATATCTAGGCATCGGAACCATGACTTCAGCAGCCCAAACACACACACTATGATGTTCCTAGTTTGTGTGTGTGCCTCATTATGGCATTATTATGTGGATGTGTGTGTATTTCTGATGGGTGTCATCATCCACAGTTTCAGGGCATAGCCAGCATCCCCCATTAAATGGCCATGTGGGATGCCCCCCTAGCAAACATCTGATACATCTGTGCTGTATACCAGATGGAGTTGTGATAACTGCCATGGCTGCCAGCACACACATTTAGGATAATCTCCTGGGCATTGCACATGACTTGGCAGTTGATGGAGTGGCATCCCTTGCTGGTAACATAGATTCTACCCCCCTCACCAGTTGGAGCCTTGATGTGTACATGAGTGCAATCTATGGCACACAGTACTTCAGGGTACTGTGCTACATGGTAGAACTTTGCATATTGCTGGCCCTTGCCTCGGGGGAGAGAGGAAAAGATATGTACTCACTGGCATGTGGTAGCATAGCATCCAGTGAGTACATATCTTTTCCTCTCTCCCCCGAGGCAAGGGAGAGAGGAAAAGATATGTACTCACTAGCATGTGGTAGCATAGCATTCAGGAACTGGTGGAGTATCCTGGATGCAGATGCCTGTGACACCCCCATCATGTCCCCAGTTGGTCTTTGAAATGTACCTGTAGCTAGTATCCTAAGGGCTACACATACTTTTGTTTCCACTGGGATGGGTTCCCCTCTGTTGGCTCTGGGTCTGAGTTGAGGGCGGCAGAACTCAGTGAGTTATTGTAGTATGTCCCTGTCCACCCTGTAGTGCTCTACAATCTCCAGCTTATGTAGCTCCTGGAAGGTTACCCTGAGCCTGTACACTCTTCTCATTTTCAGCCTAGGCCTATTGTCAGTAGCACCAGCAGCATTGACTTCAGCCTCTAGTACATGCAGGTGTAGTATAGCTGCAGCAGCCGCTAGCATTATCTCATCAGTTAAATTTCCAAGTCAGTATTCCAATGCTTCAGAGTATTGAGGGAAAAGAGATTGTAGGGTGTATGCATACTTTATACAGGTCTGCTGTAGGTCCACCATGTGTGATTGGCTACTTATTATGCATTTCACATGCCTAAATTGTGATTAACAAACTTTAATGGCCCTGCTTTGGTGTGAGGTGCACCTCTGTGTGCCGCGTCATTAAGCATAGCTTATTCACAAGTAAATAATCATCACTGTCATGTGAGTAGTGTGAAGCGTGTACACTTTAAGCTATGCACCGCACCGCACAGCATAAGTTATACAAAAGTAACAATCAATAATTGAATATATCTGTTTTTAATTACTTACAGTCTATGTCATCAGTGTGATGTGGGTCTTCTTTTTTGAGAGAACATGGTCAGCTATGTGCCGTGTCACACCAACATACTCACTGGGAGTTAAAAATTTCCTAAAAGTAATGGGACACATTCCCCTGCTGGGACCCTCATCCAGTGGTAATATCAGCATGGTGTAGGCGCCTACACAAAAGGGATCTGCGGACGTGGTTGCTACTTTCAGTGATTCAACAAATTCACCTCATTTGCATACATATCCATGCTAACAGCCTGGTAACTAGACAGTTTATAGCTGTATGACCTAGGCAACAGCACCAGTGTACAACTGTGCTGACCTGACGCAATGTCATTTAATACATTTCTGACAAATATTATAAAATTACTTTTTATTCCTTTTTTTGTTTTTCAATTAGACATACTTGTGCACTGTGGCACAAAGTGCAAACATGCCAAAATCATTAAAAAGTATTTCTACACATTCCCTTGCTTTTTCAGACATCAACATTGCATTTTTCACACATCACTTTATGTAATCTAACCATTTGGGGGGAGTTATGTCCATATTTGTGGACATTTACATCCCCTTCTTTCCGTGGACAATCCTGTACATGGAAAATTTCCATGTATACTATGGACATGGACACAGGGTCTACACAGATACCTTTCTGTTTGTTGGATCGCTCCATCTGGGTCATTTGCATAAGATTCACCTGCTTATGAGGTAATTACATGGAACTTTGTTTGCGCATGCTTTCCCGCTGCTAAATGCTGTTTACTGAATCTAAAAATATTTGCTTCCGTATATGCATCGCAGGATGATACGTACATGGAAACAAATTGTGTAGGGCTTACTGAATCCCCCCTATTGTTTTTCTTTATTTGTCTGCACATGTCCATCAATGTTGTTTTCAATATCTCCTGTGATTTGAACTCTGTGGTTTACTGTAAATACATATTCAATATTTTCATGCTCTTTTATTATTTATTATTAAATATATTTAAAACTTCTATTGTGGCTGGTCCTTGTAGAAACCATCTAACCTTTGGGAGTACTTATATTTGTTTGGTGACACTGTGTGGGCCACTCCAGAAGGCCTAGCTGTCTTGGTCAACTACTATAATTTTTGTTAGTAATAATATTGCACCATATAATTGGATACCCATTGTAAGAGCCTTATAATAACTGACTGGTGGCAATGAATCTACCTTATAGTCTGGGCAAAGCTGGTAGAGTGGGTAATCTGTGCCAGCCTTTCCCAGGTGTGTGTGTGTGTGTGTGTGTGTGTGTGTGTGTGTGTGTGTGTGTGTGTGTGTGTGTGTGTGTGTGTGTGTGTGTGTGAAAATTAAATCTTAAAGAGTGTGTGTGTGTCAGCTGCTTGGGGCAGGGACACAAAGCAATGGGTTTACAGAGAGGGTGCTGGAGGACTTGAACACTAGGCTGAGGACCTAATCCTACAGCTGTACCAGTGGGGAGTCTTATTGGGGGACCTGGAGGGAGACAGATGTAGAGAAATCCAGACCTTGGGCTGAGTGTGTTTCCTGTGTGCTCTTAAGGGAAACTGTACTTGATGCAGAGAGGTCTGCATCTGGAAATACTGAGTATATCCATTTGTATTCCAAGTGCATGTCCTTCTCCAGTGTCAATGGTGAGGATTCAGATTCTTTGATTATTGCCCCAGCATTGGGAAATCAAAAATTGGTGGCCATGACATATTAGTAGCAGTGGTGGGCATCACACAGGCACTGAAAAAGTGTCTCAAATCTGAACCCATCAGTTGAGTAAGAATGAAAATGTGCAACACAGATAGAACATTAATCTGAGTACATACATTTTTTATTTCAGAGGATAAGCTCAGCAGGTCCATTCTGCATCATGAGTGATCTCTCATTCAAGCCATGGCTGCACAGATTTTCAACCACTGGGGTGAGCCATTCTGCAACCTGTTTGTGAACCACGACCAACTCCAAGTGCTGCAGCTACTTTCTCCTGATTTCCTAGGAGGGGCAGTCATTGAGGGATGCTATCGTCCACATTTAGCCTCCAAGTCTTGTATATACTTATACCTACAGTCCCCTCATACTGAAAGTTCTTCAAAAATCCATGTGGTGCAAAGCAAAGGTGATCCTCATTGCTCCCTTTTGCAATCAGCAAGTATGATTTTCTTTATCTGGCCTCATTTGATACATCCTTCTTGGGTGGTGAAATCTCTTGAAAACCTAATTTCTCACCTGTCCGGCAAGTCTCACCTGGACATAGCAACCCTGAAATTAATGGTATGGTTTCTCCAGATCTGATGATGAACAGACATTCCAGACTTTCTTCCTCTGTTCTTCATATCCTAACATCCTCTCAGAAGCCTTCTACTTGAAAGGTTTACAGAAGTAAATGGAAAGATGTTCTGTGTGGGCTTTCAAAAGGCCATGAATCCATTTTCAGACCAACATCTGGCTATTTTGGATTTTCTAGCTGGTCTTTTCCAAGACAAGACTACATATTCTACTATTAAGGTTCAAATTTCTACCATCCTAAATTAAAACACACCGCTACTACTTTCTTAAAGTTCTCCCAAAAGACACAGAACAAGATAGATTCCAAGACAAGTGACAGGATCCAATTCTTATTTAAAAAAATACGTGTTTAATGTATAAAAGTATAAAAACAGGTTGAGCACTTTCTTCTACTGACCGTAGATTTCATCAGAACACACAATAAATTATATGACTCCCCTATATACTGATATTTCCCACCCTAAGCATTCAATTATTCACTTATTCAATGAAATACTGGGTCAAAGAAGCTATTTTAAAAAAAAATAGTACTTATATAAAATCTCTGTATTAAATGCTTATAAAATACAACTCATGAATGTGCTGTAGTAACAATACCTGAAAACATGATACATATACAATGTCCTATTCAGATGCACATTATATATTGTCTGACTACCTGTATTGAAATACTCAATATATATTTCCAGTTTATTTCTTATGTATACATAGACAACTAAGTTTCCAGCAATCAGGGAAGGTTCCCCAGATATATGTGATGCGTAACACTTGTCCAGCAACTGCATGTAAGACTGTTTAGTCCACATATTATTAACTAAAATATATATTTTTTATTTTTTAATTTTTAAACCCTGATAAGCGGTTTTGTGGGGTCACTATTAACCACTTCCTAGGGGAGGGAATGTCAAGGCCATATTAGGAGAGAAAGAAATTAAATTTAATGGCAGATAAGATTAAACGCGGCCAGTGCCCCAGGCATCAATGAACATATTCCCACAAAACCGCTTATTAGGGTTTAAAAATTAAAAAATAAAAAATATATATTTTAGTTAATAATGTGTGGACTAAACAGTCTTACATGCAGTTGCTGGACAAGTGTTATGCATCACATACATCTGGGGAACCTTCCATGATTGCTGGAAACTTAGTTTTCTATGTATACATAAGAAATAAACTGGAAATATATATTGAATATTTCAATACAGGTAGTTAGACAATATATAATGTGCATCTGAATAGGACATTGTATATGTATCATGTTTTCAGGTATTGTTGTTACTACAGCACATTCATGAGTTGTATTTTATAAGCATTTAATACAGAGATTTTATGTAGGTACTATTTTTTTTAAAAATAGCTTCTTTGACCCAGTATTTCATTGAATAAGTGAATAATTGAATGCTTAGGGTGGGAAATATCAGTATATAAGGGAGTCAAATCATTTGTTGTGTGTTCTGATGAAATCTACGGTCAGTAGAAGAAAGCGCTCAACCTGTTTTTATACTTTTATACATTAAACACGTATTTTTAAATAAGAATTGGATCCTGTCACTTGTCTTGGAATCTATCTTGTTCTGTGTCTTTTGGGAGATTGTTGGGATTCCTTGAACCACATTTGGGATACTTTCCTAAAGTTATTTAAATCTTTTTAAGGGGTTCTTTTCATCTTCATCCTCCTTTAAGAGATCTTGCACCTCATTGTGATGTTAACTTTTTTTACTCCAGGCTTTGACTAAATTCCCTATTTGAATCTGCTGTGACTATGGAACTGAAGTATCTTTCTTGGAAAACACTTGTTTCTGGTAGCTGCTACATTTGCTGAAAGAATCTGAGAGCTTCAAGGCCTTTCTTGCAAGCTGCCTTATTTGATATTTCACAAAGATAGGGTTTCACTTCAAACCAACCTGACATTCCTTCCCAAAGTGACCTTGGAATTTACTTTGAACCAGACAATTAACATGTCAATTTTCTTTCCAAACCTTTCCAATGAAAGGAAATGTCTCATCAACTGATGTTTTATCTACGTAATACTAAAACCTTTAGGAAAACAGACAAGCTCTTTGTCTCCTTCTCTATGATCCAGTTGGGAAATGGTGTTTCTAAGGTAACTGTTTCCAGGTGGTTATCTGAGTGTATCTCTTTTGTGTACAAAATAAAAGAGTTATTGCCTTGCAACCCTAAAGCTCATTTGACTAGAGTGGTTGCTACTTCAACAGCCTTCTTTCCCAGTGTTTCTATTGATGACATGTGCTGCAGTTACTTGGTCCACTGTGCATACATTCATATTCCAGTCCATATTGCATTTGTATTTCAGGTTTAGGACCTTGTTTGGTTCCACCATCCTCCAGAATCAGCTTCCATGAGATCCCCTAGGGTTTAGGTAGCTTGGGACTCTGTTCCATCAGTTGAGGATGGATGGAAGACAGAACATCTGATATGAAAGTTACATACACATCATAACTATAGATCCTCCACCTCCTTGCCATATTTTCTCTTTTCTTGGGCTCCAAACTGACCACACTGGACCTTTCCAGAGTCTTGTCTTTCTTATAGCTACTGACTCTATTCCTTTGTCCATGCTCATATATATCTACATCTATATCTATATCTATATCTATATATATATATATATATATATATATATATATATATATATATATATTTATATATATATCTATATATATCTATCTATCTATCTATAGATATATATATATATATATATATATATATATATATATATATATATATGGGTCCTAGTTAAATGATCAAAGTTCAGAACTTCGAATTTCATATGGCTGAAACCATATGATCAAAGTTCCAAAACTTCGAACATTTAAACGGAGATCTCCATACAGCGCATAATGGGAATATTCCCTTTTCCTCACTGTAGTGTGATCTCGGAGTTGGTATATTTTAGTAGCGGGGGTGCGGGGGGGCTTGCCCCTTGCATACATGTGTTTTAATCTGTTTTTGTTTTTTTTTTTTTTTTCATGGTCGAGATTACAAAACTTCGATTATATGATCCCAACCATATGACTTTGAGGTTCTGTATTTTCGATCATTCAATATATATATATATATATATATATATATAGATTCACTTCAGAAGCTCGAAATACTGAAATCTCGAATTTCAGTATCTCGAGCCCAAGAAGGCGAATCCACAAAACAACGAAAAGTAAAAACTGCGAAATTCAAAACCTCGAATACTGGAAGTTTTGAATTTTGCGGTTTTACTATACACACACACACACACACACACACACACACACACACACACACACACACACACACACACACACACACACACACACACACACACCATTTACCACACAAACACACACAATCACTCTACTACATGAAAGCAGTGGGACTGCGCTCCCCACCCCCCCATATAAATATTCTCACTCCAAGGTCGCACTACATACAAACACACACAAAACACCACCAAACAAGCTACTTTCTCTTCGCACACACACATCACAGCAACAAAACACACTGGCACACACCACAGCCCCTACCCAAACCACTTAACAAACACACACACACACACACACACACACACACACACACACACACACACACACACACACACACACACACACACACACACACACACAAACACATATACACACACACACACACTTACCTGAATACATGACCATAATGGAACTTTAGAAGCACGAAATTCAAAAGTATTCGAGGTTTTGAATTTCGCGCTTCTATACTTTCACTATTATGTGGATTTGGCTTCTTGGGCTCGAAATACTGAAATTCAACATTTCAGTATTTCGAGCTTCTGAAAGGAACCCATATATATATATATATATATATATATATATATATATATATATATATATATTGTTTATTATCCAGGCATTTTGCTGTGTTAGGCAGGCAAATCTGATTTGAGGTATGAGTTGATGGAGGGGAATTATGGGTATGGAAAAGAGCTTGAGCTTTCCATACAAATCTCTAAAAGTTGTTGGCATTGGATCCAATAACCCCATCAGTTGAGGAGGACAGAGGACAATACATATCTAGTGTTATAATAAGTGCATAAGTTATGTTTTTCTTTCATCTGCCACAGTATTAACTTAGTTTTCTATTAGGACATGCTTTCAGTGGGAGGCATGAAGTCTGCAGCTGAAGGCAGTTGACCAACGGAATTCTGTACATTGTGTTCTGAGTGAAATTTACAAAGATTCATTTGTGCAACTGCACTGTTGCTATTTTCCCCTCATTGCTGGCTACTTTGAAATGGAGTTGAGCTGTCTATAGGTACAAACAATTAATCTTGAGAGCTCTGAACATTTTTTGCTGAGGGAAATGCAAAAATTTAAAGGAACAATGGCAAGAAGCTCAGTGAAAAATAAAGTCTGGAATTACGGGAAGTGACTAAGAGATAGCAGCCTTAATACTTTGAATGTAAGTAGTAGAACAGTTTAGAATTCAGTTTTAGTTAAAGGTAGCCATTGCACTTTTTCTTAAAGTGAAAATTTAATGCTTTCTGAAAGCACGCAAACTGTTTTTCACATCTGGGAGGGGAATAGCGATAAGAAAAGAACAGAAAGCAACCATTGTAAGTAGAAACACAGACAGTAACATTCACTTTAGCATGGACAACCTTAATTGTGGATTAAGTAATGTCTCTGGGTGCAGCTGTTGATTTGGGACAATTATTCCTATCTGAAGGGTTAAATTTAATTTGTAGAAAAATGTACATACTTTGGTGTGTTTTTTTCTAAGTTAATAGAGGATGGGTGTGTTCTTAAAATGTATTTATTTATTTTTTTGTTGAGGATTTTCAATAAAGCAAAAAGTCTTGAAAAATGTGACATAGACTTTAATGGAGATGAGAAGAGACAACTGCATAAAAGGTCACCCTGCCAAACACTGAGTGCACGTAAGGCAAATGTTGGAAATACACATTAAATACTGTCATGTATAATAGGTGGAAACACTAACTTTTAACATACTGGTACTCTATACATATTATCTTAGAATGTAAATGGCCTTACAATAATTAAAGAGTAATGAATTACATTAAGAAGTGCAGGCTGTAAATATCAATGCTGCAGGAGACATGTTTTTAAAGAAATGAGCATGTGGATTTGATAGAAGAATTCAGAATGGATATTTAGTGAGTATCAGGGACAAAGGAAAAGGAGAGTAATATGACTGATTGCTAGAGGGACTCTGATAGTGATAAAAAGAGAAAAAGACAATAATGGTAGATTTGTGGTAGTAAGGAGTTATTTGCAAGGTTGGAAGATTACACTGGCATGTATTTATATTCCACCAAAAACTATTATGGAGCTTTAAAATGGGGAGTAATAATCAGCTTTCATCAGGGAATACTACTTATAGGTATAGGTGGGGACTAGAACTTGACTTGTAATAATGAGGATGTATTGGGGGACTTAGGACGATATAACAAAAGAGGGTGTATTTCCAAAGACATTTATAAAAATATTTGGTATGGAAGGTGTGAATTCATTAGTAAGAACTCAAACAGAATTTACATATAATTCTCCAACTGGGATAGACTGGACAGAGATTGCATTTCACAGGAGCTTGTGCATTTAACTGAAAGCTTTGAATCACTTCCAATAGCTATTTGAGATCATGCACCAATAAAATCTAAGATAAAACTGCACGTTAATGAGGTAAAAGAGACATTTGCACTTTCACACTTACCTTATAAAAAAGAGAGGAATTAAGGAATGAGTACTTGAAATTATTCAAGAGTTGTTAGGGACAATGGAAATGTCTTCAGAAGGGATAGTTAATGAGTTGGATGAAATGAAAACGGAGTTTAAAATTAAGGTAGAAATAAAAGAGAAAGAGATACGGTTGAAAAATAATAGGAATTATTTAGAGTGACTTACAAAGGTTAAAGTATTGCAAAATAAGGGGAATATCACAGAAGAAGAGGAGGAGCAACTGGAAAATGCTAAAGAGAAAATAAAGGACTATTCAGATAATAAACATGAGTTTAGAAAAATTGATGTTAAGCAACTATTTGATAACTTCAGAGCACAAGACTTCTTTCTGTCTTTGTAGAAGTTTGTGAACTTATTTCCAAGGATTCCTGCTACTGCAAGAGTTCTGCCTTTTGTTGTAAAACATTTGTTATGGCACTTTAGCTCAGAAACAGTTCATTTTACATTAGGATGATTTTATTCTGTACTCTGGTGGGAGCAGAGGGTTGATTCAACCCATCTGATTTGGAAACTACTGGTGGAAGACTTAATGCGTGTTTATCTGATTGGTCTGAGGGCCTAACTGTATAAAAGTATTTCATCCTGCTGTTATAAAAACCTCACATTTTCACATCTTGTAAATGCAGTTACCCATGCTTGTATGTAAGCAAACCTCTCCACTTTAAATTCCTTTCAGGAAACACTATCCATAGTCTCCCACTTGTCATAGCTGCTCAAAGAGCTGCCAATTTGCACAGAGGGCAGCACCACTGCAGGTCATGTTATAGTATACTACTAAACATTCTCACTTAGACCTTTAAGTGAGTCTCCCCTACTCCTTCTCATCCACTAAAGATCTGATATAATGGATAGGCACTTCCCTGTCATCTCTGTTTCTGGTCTGGTGTATATGGGCATCCTGAGACATTATGGTAACTGCCTCAAGTTCTCCGAAAACCATTTAATTTTTAGAACAGACAAACACAATGTGTGAGAGATGTAGATACACAATGTCATTGGAGACAAAGCTCTCACATACACTCACAAAAATGCAAACCAGGTTGTCAGCTTTATACCCGAAACACTCACTATCCACACTAAGGAACAAATACATAGGCCCACATATGTGGAAGAACTTATATGTAATCTACCAAAACCTCCAAGACCTCCTAAAATTATCTCTCAGTGGTCCTGCACACACAAAAAAAAATAGACAGCACCTCACACAACACATAACTCTGAAAATAACAGTAGCCCAGCTTCCAAGCTCATAAGTCAACACACCACAAAGCCAAGCAATCTAGTTATTGGGGATTCCATTGTAAGACATACTAATGTCCTCATTACCAGGCTAAACAAGTAGAAGCTCACAGTCAGCTATCTGTCTGGAGCCAGGATCCACCAGATCATGCATGCACTTAGGTCTCTGAACCACAGGTAGCAGTATGACACAGTCATGGTCCATGTGGGTGTAAGCAACCTGAGACGTACCTCACTAGACTATATGAGGAGGTACATGATGGAGCTCTCTGAATATGTGTCCCAGGGAGGTATGAATCTAGCCTTGAGTAGCATTCTACCTTCATCGATGATGATGCCACAGTACCAGCAAAATAATGATTGACTTCAACAATTGTCTTAGTTTCTGGTGCCACAACAAGGGGATCCAATATCTGTCAGCCTGGGGAGACATGTACAACAAACCACAATGTTTTGGCAGAGATGGTTTGCACTTGTAACCACTTGGCAAAAACTTTATCTGTCCCTGTAGTGCCTCGTTTTAGGTTGTGCTAAATTGTCAAACCCTCCAACATAATAAAAATCACTCATGACAACCTAAAGGTACTGCTGCTAAATGCTAGGAGTTTAAATTAAAAAACGCTGTCTCTGGAAGTACTCCTTACCCTGAAGAATGCAGACATATGTGCAGTCATAGAAACATGGTTTAGAACCATGGAAAACACCCCAGCTATCAAAGGCTACAATGCCTTTCATACATTTCGATCCCCCTCAGCTCAGAATAAAACAAAGAGAAGAAGTCTCTCAGTGTTTATAAATGACAAGTACACTGCTAAACTGGTCCAACAACATGACTTGCTTGAGCTGCTCCATGCCCGGCTAATCAGAGGTGTGATCCCTATCAAATCCTTGTTAGCTACAGATCCTCTAACATGAATCTGGAAAAACATAACTCCTACCTAAACCTACTGGAATCTCTTAATATTCAGCCTAACACCATACTTATGGGTGACTTCAACTACCCTCCATAAACTAGGAGAATTAGACAACCCATAATTCACTTGCTCAGAAGATTTTTTTTTTTTGGATTTTGTTAATGTAAACACCCTGAAGCAACTAGTTAGCTCCCCAACTGGATGTACAACTATCTAGACCTAGTACTCACGAACATGGAGGGTGCTGCTCCCTCCCATGCATTAACTCCTCTCTGGTAAGATCTGACCCCAAAATGATCTCCTTTAGTATTAAAACTAACCTAGAATCCCCATCAAACTCCAAACCTGCTAAAAACTTTGCTAAGGCCAATTAACTCAAACAAAGTGACAGCTTATTAAACTTCCAAGCCCATGCAGACCGAGATGAGACTTAGGCCTATAAAAGCACTGTATAACCACATTTATAGCTGCATAGATGAGGCAGTACCTGTCTGAGTTAAACCTAGGATTACTGGCAAAAATAAACCACCCTGGTGGACACTTTAATAGGCTATTCAACAAAAGGAAAAAATGTTCTCCATAGCCAAGAAGGAACAGACAAAACAGTGCAAAAAGACACTCACTTGTCTAAACAAACAATTTAGAGAGCTGGCCAAATCTGCCAAGATAGTCTCCCAGGTGAAAGATAACCATAAGGCTTTTTTTAATTATGGTCATAACCTCAGGGGAAATGCTCAATGATGTGCCAAGTTAATCATGAATGGTAACACTTAACACCCAGCCTGAAACTATTGTAAACCTGTTGGCTGACAAGATCAGTTCAAACTCCCCCCACCTCATCACCGCTTACCATACCCAAAAACACAGCCTCCATGGATCTTTATAACATTCCAGGATGCTTCTTAAATAGTTTAAATCAGAATCTATCGGACCACAAAAAAACATCTTTAACCACAGTCTCAGGACTGGCTTTGTCTCAGAGCAATAGAGGACTGTAACAGTTGTCCCTCTGTACAAGGGGGGGAGCTAAACAACTGACCCATGGAACAACAGACCCATAAGCTTGACCAGTCTTATCTGCAAGGCCATGGAGAGAATTATCATGGACCTGGTCAACAATGACATAGGAAATTTCCAAACACCAGACCAGATGCAATTTTGTTTTGTCAAATGGTGGTCTTGCCTGGTTAATCTGGTGGGCTTTTTTGAGAAAATCACCAGGGCCATGAATGAGTGTAAAATGGTACACACTGCTTATCTAGACCTGGTCAAAGCTTTCAACACAATCCCCTGCTCAGGCATTATAAATAAACTTACTGAGTTAGGCATAAACTGTCTCACTGATAAGACACATTTTGACCAGATAGGTGAATCCACTTCCATTAAGAAACCTGTTACTAGTGGTGATCCACAGTGGGACCCCTTCTATTTGGTATATACTTCTCTGAAGTGAAGGCCAATGTTGGGGGCCTCTGGCTTACCAAGTTTGCAGATGACTGTAAACTGGGAGCAATCACTGCATCCCCAAATGATGTTGTTGACATCCTACAAACAATCCTAAAAAAAAACTGGTGCCAAAACCATGGTATCAGACTAAATGCTGAAAAATGCATAATCATACCCTTCAGCAAATTGGATATCCCTGCAAATTATAATATTGATAACATACCCCTAAAAGTAGACCCACTGGTGAGGGACCTAGGAACACAGATAGTAATCTAAATTTTACTACCAGGTAGCTACGTTAGTGAGGAAATCCTTCTTTTTGTCTCAAATTATAAATAAAGACATGGCATCAAGTTCAAAGGAAGTCATAGTGTCATTGTACTCCGGCCTCATCAGGCCCATAATCAAGTACAATACTCCCTTCTGCATGTACCTAACCAGGCACTTACACCAATAGGAGCAGCCACAGAGGTTTCTCTCTAAAATAATACAAAGTGTAAGATTCATGTCTTATACAGACTGGCTAAAGGCTATATCCCTTTACTCCATCTCATATCATTTATTTAGAGGTGACTTATACCTTACCTATAAGGCATTCTCTGATCTAACCTTGATAAAAATGTTAATATTTGCAAGAAATATTATACGAGGGTTATGTGTTAAATGGACGTGAACTTTATTTGTGACTCTAAAAGAACTTGTTGGAGAGACAGATTCATATCCCAAAGGAAACCTCATTCATAGAAGAAACTTCCCATCTTCATAAAACAAAGCCCGTCCCTCACTCTCTTCGAAAAGAATGTGGATAAATGGATGTGGAACTGTAAATTTACTTCTGGGGTACTGCCCATGTCCCTTATGGTCAGAGGGTGTCTGGAAAATGACTCAGGGCTCAAACATCAGAACACCCACTACCCTGATACTACCCCATCCATTATTTGGGGAATTAAGATTTAATATTGCCATATCCTGGGTATTATTAGCTAGGCTTGTAAAGCTCCTGTGCCATTAGCCTAGTAATCATCTACGGACCTTTGTGCAATGACTAGGCAACAGACTAGAAAGGGTTGTAGCTAAACGTAGGGAGACTTTGACAAGAAAAATAACCAGTGAGCCTGTAGAGATATTACAGCTATTTTAGAAATGTTGTGATAATTTGTATAAGGCAGGGGAATGTGGAAACCAAAATTCTCCAAAAAACACCTCAGGAGTCAGACAAAAATGCTGAAAATTTAATTGTACAAGCTTCTGGTATGTGGAAACCAAGAAAGAGCACAAATGGAAATATTTATAGTATGATAGTGGGAGTTGAGATGAAAACAACGATGTATAATCAATTTGCAGGGAAGTCTCCAGAAGCAGACAGTATTGCTCTGGAAGTTAAGATGAAAGAAAGTGATAAAGATTTGAAAGATCTTGTTTAATAGTATTTTAAAAGGAAGGGAAGCACCCACATTTTGTAAGAAAGCTGTGGCAGCTTTATTACCCAAAGACAGTAAAGAACCATCTGACCCAGCTTCGTATAGACCCATTTCAATTGTAAATCATTACTATGTATTTACTAGATAAAAGAATGGCAAACGTATTCCCAGAATTGATAGATATGGATCATTGTAGTTCTGTGGAGGGGAAACAGACATTTGACACCATTAACAGAACAGTGATGATCCAGAGGGAAGCAGAGCATAAGAAAATACTGCTGTTGGTAGGTCCTGATGCAGAGAAAGCATTCAACAGAGTAAGCTGGGATTTTATAAGTAGGGAAACAGAAGAATTTACATTTCTTGATACTATGATAAGGTTAATTAGGAGAATATGTGAAAGATTGCAGGCAAGAATTAAAGTTTCAGGATTCCTCACTGTTAAGCTGAATTTGAACAGAGGAACCAGGTAGGGGTGTCATCTTTCCCCTTTGGCATTTTTTTATACAAGAGCCACTGGAAAAGAAAATAAGGTATGATAATCAAGAAAAGTTGACTTTATTTGCAAATTATATTATTTTGTACTTGATAAATCCAGAAATGGAGATGTCGGTGCTATGGAACATTTTGAGACAGTTTTAAGTCTTCAGGATACAAAGTTAATAAAGATAAAACAAAAGTTATAGCCATAAATTATGTAACCATACATGACTTGGTTCAGCAATACTCATATTTATAGGGACATGATAGGATGAAGTATTTATGAGTAGGGATTAAAAATGCTTCTGTTAGAGATGGGAAATAAAACAAAAGAAATTAGAATTCTGAAGGAATTTGTGAAAATATTTAGTATGCAAACCTGAATTCAGTAGTAGGAACTCTGACAGACTTAGATATTATTCCACAAAGTACAACAACTGGCTATACTGGATAGAAACTATATTTCACAGGGACATGTGCATTTAGTTGAAGGTTTTGCCACACATCCAATACCTAATTCAGATCATGCACTGATAAAAATGAAGATAAAAATGCAGGGTAATGAAGTAAAAATGAGACACTAGTACTTTCCCACCTACCTGTCAAAAAGATAGAAATTTAAGGAATGGGTAGTGGAAATTATTTGAGATTTATTATGGAAGATGAAAATTTCTTCAGAAGTAATAGCTAGTGATTGGGACAAAATGAAAATGGAGTTTAAAACAGGGTAGAAATAAAAGAAAAAGAAATATGGTAAAGAAGTAATAGGAATTATTTAGAGGGTCTGACAAAGTTTTGCAGAATAAGGGGAATCTCACAGAACAAGAAGAGGAGCAATTGCAGAATGCTAAACAGACAATACAGGAATATTTGGATAGTATGCAGAAGTTTTGAAAGATTGCTGTTAAGCAACTATTTTTTTAGCTCCAGAGCACAAAAAATGTTTAGGATGGTGACTTAGGCAACAAAAAGTAGAAAGAGTTGTAGCCAAACGTAGGGAGCCTATGACAAGAAATATAACCAGAGATCCTACAGATATATTCGAGATATTGGGGATGTTTTATGAACATTTTTATTAAAAGGAGGGGTGTGGAAACCAAGAAAGAGCACAAACAGACATACTCATGGAAGGCTTAATTATGCCGAGATTACAGAAGATTAGGCACAGCAACTAATAGTTAGGATAGGAGGAGATGAGATAAAAATTGTGATGTATAATCAATCCACAGGGAAGTCTCTAGGAGAAGATGATATTCCTGTGGAAGTTTGGAAGTTAGGAGAGAAGAAAGTGATAAAAATTTTGTTTAGCAGTACTTTAAAATGAGGGAAAGCACCAGCATCTTAGAAGAAAGCTGTGCTGGCTTTACTACCCAAAGAGGGCAAAGACCCATTTGATTTATTCTCATATAGACCCATTTCAATTTTAAATCATTATTATAAAGTGTTTATGTCCATATTGACTAAAAGAATGGCAAAGGTGTTACAAAAATTGCTAGATATCTATCAGTGTGATTTTGTGAAGGGAAGGCAAATATTTGACAACATTAATAGAACAGTGATGATCTAGAGGGAAATACAAAAATGCTGCTTTTGTTGGTGGGTCTTGATGCCGAGGAAGCATCTGACAGAGTAAGCTGGAATTCTGTAATTTTAGGCAATGGAAGCATTTGCATTCCTTTGATGCAATAATAAGGTTAAATAGGAGGATATATGATGGACGAGTCAAGAATTCAAGTGGGAGGTTCCTCTTCAATAAGTTGTGTTTTAGCAGAGGAATCAGGCAGAAGTGTCCTCTTTCCCCTTTGTTAGTTGCTTTATAGTTAGAGACACTAGTAAAGCAAGTAAGGGACTCAAAAATTCAAGAAAATAATTGGCATGGTAATGAAGAAAAGTTGACTTTCTATACAGATGATATTATTTTGTACTTGATAAACACAGAAAAGGACATATAGTTGCTGTGGAACATTTTATGACAGTTTCAAGTCTTTTCAGGATAAGAAATTAATAAAGATAAAACAAAGTCTATAGCCTTAAAATATATACCCATACATGACATGGTCCAACAATACCCATATTTACATATATTCATGATAAAATAAACTAATTTAGAGTATGGATTAAAAAGGCTTCTGTTATGGCAACTGAGCATAGGCGTGATGAGACTAAATGAAAGATAATACAAAGAAACTGAGAAACTGGAAATTTTTATACATGGATATTAAGACACAAACAGTGAAAATGTTGTAGTCCCCTTACTTTTATATAGAAGTCAGGCATATGATTATCAACCAGAGGAAAACTTGTGGACAATAATTAATAAGGAGTTACATGGATTTATCTGGGCAGGAAGGAAGACAAGAGTTAAGTAGAATAAGCCAATCCTCCTAACAGAACATGGTGGTTTAGAATTACCTGATTTGAAGGGATATTTTAGAGCTACATGGTTAAGGCTTATGTACATAGGACAAGCAGAAATCTATAATTCAAAGTGGAAAGGGATGATGAAAAAACAGGAGGGAAGCTCACGAAACAAGGAAAGACTGGGATTTTGGATGCAGATCTTTAAGGATAATGATAATCCCCATACAGAATATTATATTCATAAAGCTGCAGAAAATATTCTAAGAACAACGCCAACAGATGAATGGATAAAAGAGATTTTGCCAACAGGGATGACTGTAAGTAGGGGTAAATAATAGACCAGAGGGGGTTGGAATTTACTGGAGAAAACTAGCAAAGGATTCAAAGTACTGGGTGCAAATAACTAGAGAGGGAAAAGTAATATAGAGATTTACAAGACCAAGAAGAAGTTTGGGTTGCATGTAAGAGCCAGTCGGCATTTCCTGCCTTTCTTTCTTCCTCCCCATATAAAAAAATCTAATTTTCTTAGCCTTTTGTCTAGTATAGCTATATATAGATATAAAGTATATTGTGTTTTGCTGTCTGTTTTTTCCTAAGGACTAGTGTGTTATTGATGTGGTAGCATGTTAGGAGTTTCTTTGTATGTTTTCTCTTTTAGACTAGGGTTGTTCCTAGGGATGTCCACCAAGGCTTCAGGATTAAGTGCAACATTTGTGTTCAACCCCTCACCCCACAAGACCTGCACCCCATATCTATGTACTGCCTTGGAAAGCATCACATTTGGATGAAGATTGCCAATTATGTTCAGCTTTTGGGGCCAGAGCCCTCTCAGACAACTGATCAAAATTAGTCTTAAAAGGCCTTCTTTCAGCCTCATTAGGGGACTCTGCCCCTTCTCTCATAGGATCTCCCTCAAGAAAGAAATCAGTGGAGAAATCTATGGGAGAGAAGTCCAAAGATAAGAATAAAGAGATGGAGAAAGTAAAAAAAAAAAAAGGATAGACCTTGAGAAAAAGATTCTAGGAAAATATCTCTGGACACTACAGGAGCTATAAGACCAGCATTAAGCTTTCCAGACATTCAGACCTGGTCACTCTTTTGGAACTGATCCAGATCTGATCTCCAACTGAGTTATCCTTCAAGGTTAGGCTCTCCCCAAGACTTTAAAGATGGATGCACACAGAGTAACAGCTTAATTTCAGCTCTCCCAGTGTGAAAGCAAAAACTCAGAAAAGAGAGGTAGTGATCATGTCGTTTTGGGTAAAATTCAGTAACTGGCTAGTAAGTGTGCTACCTGGATGCCAGCAAAAAAGAAATTCAGAGAACCTGAAAGAAAATCAATCACAAAAGGTGAGGAGAAAATACTGACTACAAAGAATTCAGCAGCTATTCAGCCAAGTTCCAGATTTGGAGCAAGAAATGACTTCCAGTAATCTAGTGGAAAAAATATGTCAACTATACCCTGAACTGATTAAAATAAATGGAACACTGAAGGAGTATTTCAACTCAAATAATAAAAGGCTTTAAACAGATATTCAGATGAGGTGATAAAACTACAAAAATCAGAGGTCAAAATGAAGATAAGGGTGCCTGAGTATGAAACTGCTCAAGAAATGGTGGACAGAGCAAGTAGGGAAAACCTGAGATTTTCTGCTGTACCACAGAAGCTGGAGGGAACAGACTGTATTCATTTTATGTAAGCACACATAAGTAACTTGACTAATACTCCAAAGCAGGAGTTGTTAATTGAAAGGGCACATTGTGTGTATGCTCCAAACCTGGCCATGAGAAAGCACCCTATACTTTTAATAGTAAAGATGTAATCCCACCAGCAGAAAGAGTTGATTTCTGACAAAACTGTGGCAGAAAGACAAAGTACTAAAAGTGGGAGTTAGCAGAGTTTGGAAAATGCTTACTCACTGTACACTAGGCAGAAAAGGAGTAAATTTATTTCAGTAATCAGGGAATGTCGAGAAGCAGGAATGAGATTCAAGCTGCGGTGTCCATCTATTTTCAAAATATTCTTTCCTGGAGGGTCAAAATCATTTTTTAATGCAGAACATGGTAAGGAGGAAATGCAAAAGACTGCTGTTAAGCAACTGTTTGTGATAATAACTCCAGAGCACAAAAAACGTTTAGCACAACAACTCAAACAACAGACATTTGAAATGGTTGTCATCAGGCTTACAGAGCCTATAACAAGGAGGATAACCAGAGATCCTGTATAAGTTCTAGAAATATTTTTGAAATTTTAGGAAGATCTGTATAAAGCAGAGAAATATGGAAATCAAGAAAAGGTACAAATGGAAATGTTTATGGAAGAATTAAATATGCCAAGATTAGAGGTAGATGAGGCTCAATTACTAATAGGATATAAGTAGATGAGATAAAAATGTATAACCAATCTACAGGACAGTCCCCAGGAACAGATGGCATTCCTGTGGAAGTTTGGAAGCTAGGAGGGAAGAAACTGATAAACATCTGGAAGGTTTTGTTTAATAGTATTTTAAAAGGAGGAGAAGCAACAACATCAAGGAAGAAATCGGTGGTGGCTATAGTACCTAAAGATGGTAAAGACCCATCAGATCCAGCTTCAAATATGCCCATTTCAATCCTAAACCATGACTAGAAAGTTTTTATGGCTAAAAGAATGGGAAAGGTGATGCTGAAATTGATAGATATGGATAAATGTGGTTTTGTGGAGAGTAGGCAAACATTTGACAACATTAATAGAACAGTGATGATCCAGAGGGAAGGAGAATGTAAGAAAATACCACTGTTGTTGATGGGTCTTGATGCAGAGAAAGAATCCAATAGAGTAATCTGGGATTTTATGAGCAGGACAATGGAATCATTTGCATTTCCTGATAAAATTATAAAGTTGATTAGAATATATGAGGGATCGGAGGCAAAAATTAAAGTGGGTGGGTTCCTGTCTGATAAGTTCTGTTTGAACAGAGGAACCAGGCAGGGGTGTCCTCTTTGTTATTTTCTCTGTATTTAGAACCATTGGCAAAGAAATAAGTGACTCGGAAATTCAAGGATATAATTGGTATGCTTTATTTGCAGATAATGTTATTTTATACCTAATAAAATCAGAAAAGGACATTTCAGTGTAGTGGAACATTTTGAGACAGTTTCAAGTCTTTTCAAGATACAAAATGAATGAAGATAAAACAAAGGCAATAGGTGTAAACTATGTGCCCATACATAAACTGGTTCAGCAATACCCATATTTATGGGGACAGGCTAAAATAAAGTAGTTAGGAGTATGGATTGAAAAGGATTTTGTTATGAGAGCTAAATATATGTGGGAAAGACTAAAACGATAATAGAAAATCTGAAATATTGGACGCTCTGTTTTATGGTTATAGATAGTAAGATACAAGCAGTCAAAATGTTTTTAGTCCCCTTAGTTTTATACATAAGTCAGGCATATTTTTATCAACCAGAGGAGAAGTTGTGGATAGCAATTAATAAAGAGTCAAAGGATTTTATCTGGAAGGGGAAGATGGCAAGAGTCAAGTGGGATAAGATGATCCCTCTAATAGAACAAGGTGGTTTGGGATTATATGATTTGAAGGGGTATTTCAGAGCTACACATTTAAGCTTCCTGTACATAGCACAAGCAGGCAGCTATAATTCAAATGGAAAGGGATGATGATGAAACAGGGGGAAGCTCAAGAAACAAGGAGAAAGTGGGATTTTGGATGGATACACTTAGGAAAATAACAATAACCATACACAATATTATATTGATAATGTAGCAGAAAGTATTCTAAGAACTAAGCCAACACAGGAATGGAGAAAGGAAATTATGTTAATAGGGATGGCTGCAATTAAGAATACAGACAATAGGAAAGAGAGGGCTGGAATTTACTGGAGAAAACTGGCAAAGAAACCAAGGTATTGGGAGCATATAATTAGAAAAATGTAATAGAAAGGGAAGAAGCCAATAATTTATTTGGACTGCAGGCTAGAGATTGCCTTCCCTGTCAAGGACTGATAACAGACTATAGGCAAAGAGAAAGAAATATGCACATCCTAAGTGAAAGACCCACACTGGTAGAGTTTTTAGTTGGCTCTAGAACAGAAGCTGTTGTTAAGAAAGGGATAACTAGTAGGCCATATAAAATATTGCATGATAACTATAAGAATCAATTAGAGAAGGTTAGAAAGGATTGGGAAGAGAGATTAGATAAGCAATTCACAAATAAACAATGGGGGATATATGTATGATTCCCAAATATGCAGCAAAATCTAGAATATTTAGGAAATTTGCTTGCAAGTGTTTACATAAGTATTTTTCTACCCCAAGTAGGTTCCAAAGAATGTTTCCTCAGGTAGATAGCAAATACTGGAGGTATGGGAAAGAAAGAGGAATTTTGGAACATATTTTGGAGTATAATGAGTTTGGCAGACTTGGAAAATTCCCTGCAGATTACTCTATCAGAAATACTGTGTGAGAAAATTGGTATAAGTAAGAAAATAATTTTTTGATCTATGATACAGAATCAGAATTTCCTAGACATAGTAAGGCATTGCTTAGTCTAATTATAGTGGTTGCCAAAAAAGCAATTCCTAGAAAATGGAAATCAAAATCTAAACCAGCTGTACTGGAAGTAATACATATAGTAACAGGGGTAAAACAACTGGAAATTGAATCTTTAGAAAAGGGTAGGAGCAAATTTCATAGAAAAAAATTGGAATTATGGGAATAATACATGCAGGAAAATGTTTGGAGGAGGAAGGAGGTTTAAAAGAAGGCAGGATTTGAATGAGCTATGTAATGTTTGACTGACAATGACTGGATAGATTATAAGTATTGTATAGTGTTTGCAACTAAAAATATGTCAGTATGGTTTGCTTTTGTTTATACAAATATATGGTTGCCTATGTCATAAATGATAATTTAATAATTAATAAAGATGTTTCTTGTTAAAAAAATTAAACATTTTGGAACAATTCATACAGAAAAATAGTTTGGACGAGGAATGAGGTTTAAGGGAAGACAGTCACCGAATGATTTATATAATGTTGCATAGATTATTTGATGTACAACAATATATGTGATGTATAATGCTTGTAAATGTAAACTTGTTAATATGGTTTGATTGCTTTTATATAAATGTATGTTTGCCTATGTCACAAGTGATAATTCAATAAAGGTGTTTAAAAAAAGGCTAGGCTCTCCCTAGAGATGCCCCCCCCCCATCAGCTTTGATTGCCTTTTCAAGAGAGGTCCTTAGACAGGTCAACAGGATGGTCTTGAGTACCTGGATTCAGATGGGTGTCCTTCCTGCACTTTCTGCTCCGGGAGTGCTGGGAATGTGGGCAGTGCTGGGACCTACCTCTGCCACCTCTCATCTCCTTCACTGATCTGACCTTTGGATCTGGCTTGGAACACAGTGCTCCCTGCAGGATGTCATTGTCATATCTACTAGTCTGGTCATCTTTGACTCCAACAGTGTCTCTTACCCACTTGACATTGGATCTCAAGGGGTCCTGCGGCAGCACCAGTGAATGATGGTCAGGATCAACTCCAAGGCTGTCAGATCCATCCCTTCCTCTCTGTGCATTAGCAGTGGACATCTTGGCACTGGTGTCAGTTTTGGAGTTGAGCTGGGTGGATTCTCTAGAGGTCCTTTGTCAGGTTCCTCAGATCCCTATAAGACTCCTTTAGGAGTGGTTTCAATGTTAGCTTTTGAAGTGTTTGAAAGGGTTCTTTCTATGTCCAGAGAAAAGGTATCCCATCCACACTTGTATCCATCCTAGTCTCTTCTGACATCTATGGTTCCTCCTCCTCTTCATTCTGTCCATCAGGGATAGACAGCTTCTTCACTCCTTGACAAGGCTCGCAAGGCAAGTTCACTGGTTTACTATCAAATGACTGAAAATCAAAAGACTAAATCCCAAAAAGACTGAAAATTCAAAATAATGAATACATTTTTAATACACGAGCCAAGCCCCCCTGCTCCCCTCATGTGAGGGGCTGCCTCCCTACACACACACACACACACACACCCTGCTAACTATATATACCAACCTCAAGATCGCACAACAGTGGAGAAGGGACAAATTCCATCATTCAATATTTTGAATTTTCAGTCTTTTTGGGATTCATTCTTTTGGTTTTCAGTCATTTGATAGTAAACCAAGTTCACCATCTGCCTCAGAGTCTGGAAGCACTTATGTAAAAGGAGGCATTTAGACTCCCCTTAAGAGTCTTTCAAAGATACTTATTTTGTGTAAGGGGTGGGATTGCCCCTGAAGATGCCTCATTTGGAAACATTCAGAAGTTACTTCAACAATGAAGGATGGTTTACTGATACTCTTTTTCAAGAGGAGTCTGTATTTCTCTAGGCTTTTAGAGCTGCCCATCTACTTCCTGGGTGGTTTCCTCAGCTGATGAACTTATGGACCTGGTTTTGTAGCAGGCATAGAAGGAGCCAGACATGGTGGAGCCCATTCTATGTAAGCCTGACAAAATATTGGTTTCCCAGTGAGATAGACCTCACTGGAGCAAGGGACCTGCAGTAGATGCCATTGTGGTGGTGGCTATAAAGAAAAAGCTACTGGAGGAAAGCTCTTCTATCCATTCCCTTAACAGAGGGTCTACGTCATTGGACAGATTTGGAAAGCCGACTTATGGTTCAGCAATGTTTGCATTACATGCATTGAACTACCTAGTACTGCTTGACAAGATTTCAGAGAGAATTGACAAAAAGACTGTTCAAGTCCCTCTCAGGATCCATGACCACACAGTCCGGCAAGACAGTGAATTCACAGTTGGCAACCGTTCACTCTATTTCCAATGTGTTCATGTGCCTTTTATCCAATGTGGTTGATGTAACCTTCAGAGCAGCGGGCAGCACATTGCTCTTCATCAACCCATCTGAATGTGTCTCTGATTTTGCAGAGAATTTCAAGATGTTCTTTTTGAATATCCCTTTTGATGGGGTCCATTTTGTTTGGGCTCAAAGTGAAGGACTCACGGACTAGAAGTGAACTAGATGGGAAAATCCTGTCTGCTGTTTGTAGTCACATCTCCACCTCCCCCAAAGTACATTCTTCCTGAACCAAAAGGGTGGTAAGAGTCTCTGGTTCCAAAAGCCTCAGGGTTTTGATCATGATGCTTCTGGAGATAGACCCCTCAGGGGTAGGGGGGAATAATAACAGTGGATGTCACCATCATGGCAGAGGTGGTCTGCAAAACCAAGGGTTCTGTGGCTCCTTTACTGACAACCCCTTTCAGCACTTCAGATTTGTTGCCTGACTGCAGCACTCTGGAGGCAGAAGAGGCACTTGTCTCTTTGCACCCTCACAACCTGGTCAGCCATCACTCAAGATTCTTGGGTGTAGAGAGTAGTATTCAGAGGCTGTATCATTCCTTTTATTTGTCAACCAAAAAAAGTCACAAAGAAAGTTTCCCCTTGTTCCATCCTCTCAGAGGAAGATAACAGCTTGAGAAGTCACAAAGCTGCTAGACAAATGAGTCATACAGGAGCTCCCACCAGACCAACAAGAGTCTGGAGTCTTCTTTTGAGTTCCAAAGAAAAATGGGGCCCTCAGGCCCATTTTGGACCTCAGTCACTTGAGCCAGTTTGTGAAACAGACAAAATTCTGGATGATCACTGCTCAGTTCATTCTACCTCTTTTGAGGAAGGATGGCTGGATGTGCTTGGTGGACTTATAGGATGCCTACTATCGCATCAAGATAGACAGGCAGCTGAGAATGTTCATTCACTTTCAGCTGGGAGCTAGTCATTTTCAGTTCAGGGCTTTGCCATTATGTTTCACCACAGCCCCCCTGGGTATTCACTAAAGGCATGGCAGTGGTTGCAGCACATCTCAGACTATGAGGGTTCTGGATGTTCCCATATTTAGATGACTGGTTCATAACTGCTACCATGAGAGATTTACTAATTTGAGCTAAGGACTCCTTGCTTCAGCAATGTCAAAATCTAGGTCTCACAGTCAACATGGAGTAGTTCAAACTGAATTTTGTTCAAATAATAGAATTCATAGGATGCCACCTGGCTTCCACCCTACAGATAGCCAAATGCCTGGATTCCAGACTCAGTACTCTAGTTCATCTGGCCTCTGTGTTTATTTCCCAAGCAAAACTTTGGGAAAGATCCATCTTCGTATTTTTGGGCATGATGGCAGACTCCATAACTGTTGTTTCTCATACCAGATTTTATATGAGAGTTCTACAATGACCCTTTTACGTCAAAGGTCTGTTCTGCAAAATTCCATGCACTTCCTTGTCAGTCTCATGAGAATCTGCAGATAGCATGTTTAGTGGTGGTTAACTGCCTTTCTAGTTTCTCTAGGATGCCTATTCTGGGGTGGGATGGAATTTTGAGAGGAAGATGGTCCAAGGTGAATGAACTTTGACAGCAACCAATCTTCACATCAACATGCTAGAGATGAGGCAGTCCTAACTTTGTAGGCCTTTTATGGGTTCCTCCTCAGGGGTGCAATTGTGATTGCAAATGCATCCCTGGGGAGGGGTACAATTTCAATTCAGATTAACAATATGTCTTTGGTCTGGTACATCCACAAATATGGAGGAACCTGTTCATACTCCTTATGTCTGGAAGCCATGAGAGTTTTCCAGTGGATGTTGTCTTCCAAGGATTTTTTGGTTACAACATAAATCCCCCAGAAATCCAGTGTTTTAGCAGACAAGTTAAACATATCCATTCTTCTATCTCACAAGTGGTCTTTCAGTCAGTCAATCAATCAGTGACTGCCAAGATCTTCAGCCACTGGAAACCCCACTGCTCCCTATTTGTTACCCCATCCAGTACCAAATGCAGCAGCTACTTTACTCTGATTCCATAGGAGGGAAAGTCACAGAGGGATGTTCTGGTCCATGCTTGGCTCTTGGTTCTCCTGTCTGCTTATCCTCCCACTCCCCTTATAATCCAGTTCTTTCAGAAAGTGAGCTGGTGCAAGGGGAACGTGATACTTATCTCCCTCTTTTGGTCTCGATAGATATAGTTCCCCTTTCTTTGGTCACACTAGGTGTGCTTTCTTTACGTGCTGGAACCTCTTTCATATTTGATTTCTCATCTATCTGGCAAGTCTCTCCTGGATATCAAAGCCCTGAAGCTAGTCTATAGGTTTCTCCACTTCCAGTGATTGCCACAAATTCCATGCTTTCATCCTCTGTATTCCATATATTGTCATTATTTCTAAATCTTGTAACTAAGAAAGGCTATAGATGTAAGTGTAAGAGATTTTCCATTTGGGCTTCCTCCAAGGGCCTGGATCCTTTTTCAGGCCATCTGTTTTGGATTAATTGGCGAGTTTGTTTCAAGCAGGTGCATGCTATTCCACTATCAAGGTTCAACTGGCAGCTATTTACAGTTTTCGGATACTTTTCTCTTTCAACCCCCTTTAAGGGACACTATTCCACCTTGTGATATTACCATGTTACTACAGGCCCTAACTAAGTTCTCTTTTGAAGCTACAGTGATGGTAGAAATAACATTTTTGTCTTGGAAAATACTTTTTTCTGGTGGCTGTTGCCTCAGCAAGATTTCAAAACTTCAGGCCCAGTTATATAATCCTTAGTATTTGGTGTTCTACAAAAGTAGGATGTCTCTTTGTACCAACTCTAACTTCCCTCCCAAGGTTGCTTCAGATTTTGCCCTGAATCAGGTTATTAACTTACCAGTCTTTACACTTACTGGACATTTACCACCAATAACAATTCAATTTACACTGTACCAAAAAAATTCACAAAACGTTATCATTTTTTTCTTTCCTTTTCCATTGCTATTCTGTGAGGTAGTGTTTGCAAGGTCACACTATCCAGGTAATTGTTTGATTGTATTACTGCTTACAAAGGTAAATGATTGTCTTTACCTCACAAACCTCGCACCAGTTGACCCTTAAGGACAGATTTCTTTTGATGCCAAGGGTGCGAGCTAGAAAAGTGCAAAAAGGTGTTGCAATAAGTTTCTTTCCTGTATATACAGGATGTATACCTTTGGTTTGCCCTGTCTTTCCTTAATTCAATGTCCAGGTAGTTCATTTTCTCCTCGTTAAATGAACTTGTAAATTTTAAAAACCTGGTGGTGGTGTTAAAGTAATTCACCATGTTACAGGCATTCTGACTGTCCCCTTTTAATATTATACAAATATCGTCCAGGAACCGTGTGTAGAAGAAAATATACATTTGTATATTATTAAAAGGGGACAGTCAGAAATCTGTCCTTAAGAGTCAACTGGTGCAAGCCACCAGGATGAGGAGTGAGGACAGTAGATTTATCGAAGAGTGCACAACATTACAAAGTATTTTTGCCCATAGGAGATACCTGGAAACCTTGTTAATGGAAGTAATTACGGAAGTTAAACTAAAACGTGAACTAGGGGTATTCACCCCCATTCTTTACCACAACGTTGGACATGTCTATAACGACAGTGTAATGGCACTTCCAATGTCTACAGTAACCTCCCTGAATGTGACAGGATGCACAGAAGTGAACAACAGTAAACCTCAATTTACTTTAAGCTTTACAACAATTTATTCAATAGACGCGATTGAGGTAAGGCAAATACTACGGACAAACTGGGCTTTATTGCAAACAGATAAAATGGTGGTACAGAAACTAGGATCCTCACCTGTGATTACTTATAGAAAAGGAAGGAATTTAAAAAGTTTAATCGAAGGTGAGAAGAGTAATACCAGCAGAAGTACAGGAATGTACAAGTGCGAATCCTGTAACCAATGTAAGTTCATGGACACGGGGCAAATGTTTAAAACTGAAGCCCTAAAATTTAACACCAAATAAAGATTAAACTGTAATTCAAAATCTGTGATATATTTAGCCCAATGCCAAACCTGCCCAGCCTTTTACATAGGCAAGATGGACCGCAAGCTGGGGGAACGTGTGTATGAACATGTATATAATATTAGTAAGAACAAAGGGGAAAATGCCTTAGCTCATCACTCTGCTGAATACCCATTAGGGCTATTGATCATGTTCCCACTGACAGTCGTGGTGGTCCTACCTTCCTTCTGTTGGGAAACTTGAGCTAATATGGCAGTTGCGAGTAAATGCTGCATGTCCTCCAGGTTTGAACAAAGTTTGTTCCTTAGCATGTGTCCTAAAACTGAAAAGCCTGGAGAGATGATCACTATAAGTGTAGTGCCTTATGGTCTTAGTCAACACTTTGTAAACACTTAGTAAATGTTTTAGTTACCTGAGTTATGTAACACACAGTCGGGTGATAAGATGTTACTCATTGTTTGTAGAGTGATATTTTATTTATACATGCATACTGTTTTAGTTAGGTATTTGTACTGGTTAAAAAAAAAAAAAAATATATATATATATATATATATATATATATATATATATATATATATATATATATATATATATATATATATATATATATATATATATATATATATATATATATATATATATATATATATATATATTTTTTTATACATTTGATTACATATACATATTTTTTATATATTTTTATATGGTTTTATATTTCTTGTATACATTACTTACCTGCAGATAGTAGGGATGAAGTACATTTAGCTGAGATTTAAACTAGGTATTTGGTTCTCTGTAAAACGACACCCACACTGATTTTCAAAGTTAATTGATTTTAAACACTTGTCTAATTAAGCTTAATGAGCAGTGTTTTATAAGCATGTACTTTTAGCTGATGTTTATCTGAAGAAGTTTAGCCAAAGTGTTAAACGAAAAGCACTTAATCTTATTCAGTTTTCAGTACTTTTGTGTTCTACAGTAAAGTGGATTTCTGATCAGTTGAGAAGACTTTTGTGTTTCCAAGTTTGTGTTCATGTTTCCAGTTTTGGTTTAGTTTCATCATGTTAACATGGTAGAGTTTTGTGCTTCTGCATCCTGCATCCTGCCTGGTCAGTCTGCCATCTAGTTAACATTACTTACGTTTCTCACAGTGCTGTTTACAGTTCATTGTGTTAAACAGCAATAAGCACTAATACTTTCTGCACAACAAAATACCCCTTAGCTCTGGCTGTCCAGTCATACCAGACCTTTTTCTGCTGTTATGTTTTTGCTAGGTGGTCTTGTGCCATCTGCATTACCTCTCTAAGCCTGATCCTGAAGCTTAGGGCATACCCCACAACAGATTCCTTGTGGGAATGACAGTCGGCCTCCTATTCATCACAAATTAATTCACAGGCCTCCTCTCTCTGGAACCATACAGCAACTCGAAGGGAGAAAATCCTTCAGATTCCTGGTACACTTCTCTGTATGAAAATAGAAGCTGGGGTAGGTACCTATCCCACTCCTACTTGAAATGGTTCAAAAGTGCTGCTAATATAATCTTTAGTACTGTATATAGTTAAACCTCTTCACCAGAGCACTAGCTTTTGGATGGGTAGGGGCAGGGATGGTCTTTAAATAATTTAACACATAACACGTCTGCAAACAGGCCAGCAGGTCTGAAGTGAAATGAACACCTCTGTCAGCATTTGTCTTGGGAAACCTACCCTATTGAAAATTTCTACCAGTGCATTTACCATCTTATCTACCTCAACAGATGGCAGAGATGTTGCCTTAGAGCACCTAACAATACCGGGATATACTTCTTACTTGTGGAGCTTGAGATAGCAAAAGGTTCCAAAATGCGTAAGTACCCTCTGAAATCGTTCCCCAATAACAAGAAAAGGGATCAAAGCAGCTTTACCTTTATCTTTTGCATTGTCAGTGTTGTGGAACTGCTCACATGTCTTAATATTACGCCTTCACATCCTTGGCAATATCAGTCTGGTAAAAGCTTGGCATAGGCCTTCTTTTTGTATATCATATACCCATATGGCCTGAAATGAAGATGTAACAGGTTATGACCATAAACGGCCATAGGTAGGTCCTTGGTACTACCAGTTACTGCATCGCTTCTCCCTACAGCTTTCCTGTAGAAGTGCATTTTCTATACAATAAACTTTTGTACCAATATATGGACTCCCTCTGCCTTTAAGGATCAGGACCCTCCTTGGTTACCTCCCTCAAATCCTTTGAGACCCTCCATAGCTCCCTTTCTAAAGTCTGTCTGGTGTTTTATAACAGTGGTGCCTGTAATTCAAGCTTGCTACCACTAAACTTTTCTCCTGAAGAAACATCTTCCTAAAGAAACTCAGTATCTTTCAACAGCAGTGGCTCAAATTCAGACTCTCAGTTACTCACTAGCCCCCCTCCTGAAATAGCCACATCACAGCCTCTGTTGGAGGTGTAGGCTCTGGTTGGGTCTTTCCCTGCTGCCTTTTCCATTGTACATGTAATTAACTCCACACCTAACCCAGTTTAACCACATGTACAAGTAACTATAGTGTAAGAATCACTTCCTATTAAAACACTTGCTGGGATATGACTGACCACTGCTACATGCATGTTCTCTTGTCCTTCTTCACAGTCCAAACAAACTCTAGCCAATGGTAACTGAAAGGTGTCCCTCACACAGCCATCACTGTAGTGGAACACTTGGGTAAGTCTAGCATCTTCTCAACCACTTCAGGATTAACAATTATGTATGGTAGTGTATTTGGCAATAATGTTTTCCCCTCCACCAAGAGAGGGTACAGACCATTTTGGTACTTTGGTGCAGCTGTTGTCTCTAGCCATCCCACCACTCTCATTGTGCCATCACTACTTAAAAAATGAAATGACAAAGATGCACAGACTGGCTGAAAAATAATCCTTTTACTTTGAATAAATTAAAACCAGCATAAAATAACACACAAATAGTACATAGTCAAGTAAGGTAAGCGCTTTCGTTTGGCGGTTGCCAAACTTTTTCAAACAATTAAACGTAATTTCCTGTTGATTAAATACTCAAATTCAATGATGTAATACAATGTATTTCTGTTGAGGCTTTAAAGGAACAATGTATCCTGAAAAAAAAACATTGTGTCTTATAAATAAATTTACTAATGGACTAATAAATCCTGTCAAACCACTGTAATCGCATCTGTTCATTGTTTGCACAACCTATAAAACATTAAACATATGAACCCTTGAATTTTATATACATATTAAGTGTTGTAAAATTTATTTCCAAGGTTTGAAGACCAAAGACTGTATTAAAAGGTAGAATTGTATTAAAAGGTTTACAAAGACCCATAACAAAGACTGACAACAAACCGATGCCTAAAGGATATTGCGTAACACCTACTTATGTATTAAGCCTAATGTAGTCATATAAGTGTCACCGATATTTACATAACTTCCTCATACATAGAAAAAAACTATAAAAACTGTGTATCCGATTCATTCCTATTTAAATTTCAGTACTAGGAACTGTGAATGATACCTTTTATAACACACTTGTGGAAAGCAGACGTAAAATATGACTTGTAAAACCCATACAAAATAAGGTGTGATTATTATTTGTTTATGCGTACTATGTAAAATGTAGTGTATAAAATATTAATTTATTAAAACATTAATTTATTAAAATATAATTTATTAAAACCTATGTCTTGCGTTATGTTATAATCAATCATGAACCTATGTCAGAAATATGAAAAATGTGTATTTGATAATAATTTAAAATATATAATGAATGTTTGTATATAAAAAAATATTTTGTAAGGTGCATCGTGCATAACAACCTACTATAACCTTTAATGTTTGATCAAAAAATCAATATAATCCAAAAAGATCAAATAAATTAATAAATTAATAAATAGATTAATAAGTAATATTTGTAAATATTAATAAATGTTAATACATATTGACCTTAAATATTAGATAATAAATATTAAATATTAAATCATTAAAAAATCTACTTTAGTTG
The DNA here is from genome assembly GCF_019279795.1 of Protopterus annectens. Taxonomy (NCBI): domain Eukaryota; kingdom Metazoa; phylum Chordata; order Ceratodontiformes; family Protopteridae; genus Protopterus; species Protopterus annectens. The sequence goes on from NC_056747.1 coordinate 785,037,712, forward strand.
ACCATTATAACTATATGTTAATGTGTAAGTAAATAAGTAATTAATAAAATACTTTTTAATTTGATATATGTAAATACACTTATTAAAACAAACCCTGTAATTTTAAGTATAAACTAAGTTCTTATATAAAATATAATATATAAAGTAATAAGATACACGAATTAATGGTGTAAAAATGTAACTAGTATATAGTAAATAGTATATTGTGTACCTGCAATTTGTAACTAAGTGACTACATATAATAAATTTTGCTTATCATATATCTTGTTAAAAGTAAATTTTATGAAAATAAAAATAATAATAATAATAAATTATGAATGTATCAACTAATTTGGGTAAAATTCATTACAAAGATACCAACATACAAAATGCAAAGAACAATGTTCAAATATAATGTTACATAGAAAAATATCTGAAAAAGTACCTAAAAAAATGTATTTAAAAATGTGTATATACCTAATAAGGCCTGGAAAAAGTATATAGAAAAACATACTATCTCTCTCTTTAACTTTAAAATACTAGCAATTGAAATTGCATTATTTAATCCAGGCCAATTATATGCATTTAGTTTTATTTGCCATTGTAATTCCAGTTTTTCTAACAATGTTTGCCATGCACCTTCCCTAGCATCCAAATTTATGGCATCTAAAACAATAAATTTAAAAGAATGAGATGTATAAGTATTTGTGTGTTTCGCTAGAGCATTAATTTCATTACAGTCGCGTATAGCTCTAATATGTTCACCCATACGGTCTTTCAATTTCCTTTCTGTTTTACCTAGGTAAAACCCCCTACAGGCACAACATAAAGCACAATATACTATCTTTTCACTAATACAATTAGCTTTCTCCTTTATTCTAATATTGACACCATTAATTATTAATTCAATGGTTTCCAACACGTAACAGCAATATTTACACCTGCCACATTTATACATTCTCCCGTATTTAGTGGCTTGTGTGCTTTCCAAACATTTTTTCAAATTTTTACCCTTTTTGTACACTATTGGTGGATTATAATCAAAATGATGGTGTAGTGATGGATCAGCTATTAAAAGTTGCCAATTTTTCATAAGAATTTCACTAATAGAAATGCTGTCAGTGTTAAAAGTAGTAATAAAACCTCTAGTGAAACTTTTTACATCACTAGTGGTTCATACATTTATAGCATTGTACATTAAGTTGCTTGAACCCAAGGAGATCAATGGTACATCACTTTCTCCCATAATACTTGCCTCTATTAAATCTGTAGTTGTATTAAGTACATGGTTTAAGAGAGGTTTGAAATATAAATTGTCACGTTTTGTTATTATTTCTGACATAACATTGTTTATCAATTTATTCGGATGCCCTCTATTTCTGAACATCTCACTTAAATTCAAACATTCAGATATAAAATCATCCCTGTTAGTAACCATTCTTGCTGCTCTAACAAATTGACCTTTTAGGACAGCTTTTTTTGGGCATAGGGATGACAACTATCAAAATGCAAAAAACTGCTGCTATAAGTTTTTTTTTCGTAATATTTTTGATATGTATCTCTTATTGTCATAATCTTTTTCTAATAATACATCCAAATAAGCTATTGAATTTTTGTTTTTTGTAGCTGTAAATTTTAGAAATGAGGTAGTTACATTAATGTAACTTAAAAATTCATCAATTCTTTTTTCATTTCCATTCCATAAAATAAATATGTCATCTTAAAAACGCAAGTAGGTTTTACAATAACTAAAAAATGGTGAGTTAAAAATGTATTTATTCTCTCATACACACATTACTATGTTTGCACAGAGGCCTCCACATGGAGACCCCATAGCTACACCTTCTTTTTGTAAATATACATTATTATTGAAAAGTATGAAATTGTTCTTTAAAATAATATCTAATAATTGTTCAAATAAATTAATACTGTCTTGAATTAGTCCCTTTTCCGTCAAGTATAAATTCACCCAGTCCATTCCTTGTTGATATGGGATGACGGAATACAAGTCTTTAACGTCTATGGTGAGGAAGATATCATTTTCATTGTATATTATAGACCCTATTGTGGACAAAAAGTCCCAAGAATCTTTTAATAAATGTTTCTCTGCATGTATAAATGATTTTAATTTATTATCAATAAATTTTGCAATTGGATTAGTAATCGAACCCTGTGCATCCACAATGGGTCTAAAAGGGGGTATATTTAAATTTTTATGAATTTTAGGGACTCCAAACATAGTTGGAGTCCTTGGATAACTAACATTCATAAAGTTAAATTCATCGATGTCGATGTCCCCTTCAATAAACAAATCATACAGAATACCCCTAATGCGTCTATATGCTCCATTTAATTCATTAATGGAGCTCCTTGTATATGTGTTGCTATTTAATATAATTTAAATTGTGGTATTATAGTCTTCAGTGTTGAATATAGTCATACCCCCTCCTTTATCTGGCTTAATAAGTCTAATACTTTTTGTTCCCATTAATGTTTTTAGAGTTTCATTGTCCTGTTTAGTTAGATTATATTTTTTGTTTCTTGTTCCCAAAGAATCAAGAGCACAAAAATCTAATTCGCACAATTTTTCAAAAATTTCCAAAGTCGTATGCTGTGGGGGGTTGTATGAACTGGAAATGTAAAATGGCTTCATTACCTGTTCTGTATTTTGAAATAAAAGACTTAGATTTAACTTCCGAACAAAAGTTTTGAGATCTATTATAGAATGCACAATATTCATTTTTTTGTTAGGAATAAACATTTGTCCTCATGACAAGAAATCACATGTACCGTTATCAAAGACATATTCTGAATAATTATATACTGTAAAATCATTAGTGTTGTTGGTGTAGATATCGGGGCAACTTAATGATGATGGTACGGACACTAATTTCCTCTCTACTGGCCTCTGTGGTAATTGTTCCTCCCCCTGGAAAAGGCTCCTCGAACTTGAGATTGGTTCTGTGGCCCCCAAGTCCTTCTTTGATTTTGTTGTTGAGATGTTTGCTGACGTTGTTGTAGTCTTTCCGACCTCCGAAGTGGGGGAATAACATGTGTTTCTAAAAAATTGTCATTTTCTTCTATTTCAACATTCCCCATACTTGTATTAGAATTCATGTAAGTCTCGTTTCTATTATCATGAGAAGTCAATTTAAAATCCCATTGCTGAGAAATTGGGGGTGGGGAATAAGCCATACCCTGGCCATAGGCATGCACATCCCTATCTAGTTTTTTTAAGCTTCCTTTCTTTAATTAATTTCATTTTTTCATCAATAGATTTAAATATACGTTGATAGTCAAAGTCATTATTAGAAAAAGCTGAGTAATTTTTTTACTGCTGAATCAAGTGCATTTGCTTTCTTTGATAAAAGTTCTATTGTTTTCTTATTGTCACTGATGACCAAATTCATATAATCTACACCAAATTTGTCAAATAGTTTAATTAAGTCCATATGTAATGGTGAATTTGCTGTGAGGCTGGTGGGAAATCGACATACACGTAAGCCTTTTGGAACTATGTTGTTTTTTATGCATTCTAAGAAATAGTTATTATCCATCTGTAGTTTCTTTATCTTTAACAAAACATGGTCTAGTTCAGTCAATTTATCTTGATAGGTTTTAGGCATACCTGGATTAAGGTTGGTTTTAGGTGCAAAACCACAATCATAATTTAGCTAAGAAGAGAAATCATCGTTTCTTGATGTAACAGTTACTGCTGCTCTAGATGGCCGTTCATCTGTTCCCGTATCTATTCAAATCAATTGAGTTGTTGGTGAATTGGAGACCCTTGTATTTAGTTCCCCAGTATTCGACCTGTTTATGTCCACAAATGGATTAGAATGAAGTGAAAGGTTAGAGCATTGCGACAGGTTGCGTTGTTCAAGCTGGTCAAGTCTGTCCATTAACTTTTGAATTAGTTGTGTTAGACTGCCAAACATGTCGGCCTGTGCAGTTTCAGTCTCCATCTCAGCCGAATCAATGTGGCTCAAAGAAAACCAAGACAATAAGAGCACTGATGAAACCCAAAAAACGAAATGACAAAGATGCAAAGACTGGCTGAAAAATAACCCTTTTACTTCGAATAAATTAAAACCAGCGTAAAATAACACACAAATAGTAAATAGTCAAGTAAGGTAAGTGCTTTTGTTTGGCGGTTGCCAAACTTCTTCAAACAATTAACCGTCATTTCCTATTGATTAAATACTCAAATTCAATGATGTAATACAATGTATTTCCATTGACGCTTTAAAGAAGCAATGTATCCTGAAAAATAAAACATTGTGTCTTATAAATAAATTTACTAATGGACTAATAAATCCTGTCAAACCACTGTAATCGCATCTGTTCATCTTTTGCCCAACCTATAAAACATTCATAAAACATTAAACATATGAACCCTTGAATTTTATATACATATTAAGTGTTGTAAAATTTATTTCCAAGGTTTGAAGACCTAAGATTGTATTAAAAGGTAGAATTGTATTAAAAGGTTTACAAAGACCCATAACAAAGACTGACAACAAACTGATGCCTAAAGGATATTGCGTAACACCTACTTATGTATTAAGCCTAATGTAGTCATATAAGTATCACCGATATTTACATAACTTCCTCATACATAGAAAAAAACTATAAAAACTGTGTATCCGATTCATTCCTATTTAAATTTCAGTACTAGGAACTGTGAATGATACCTTTTATTTTTCAGGATACATTGTTTCTTTAAAGTGTCAACGGAAATACATTGTATTACATCATTGAATTTGAGTATTTAATCAACAGGAAATGACGGTTAATTGTTTGAAAAAGTTTGGCAACCGCCAAACGAAAGCCATTACCTTACTTGACTATTTACTATTTGTGTGTTATTTTATGGTTTTAATTTATTCAAAGTAAAAGGATTATTTTTTAGCCAGTCTGTGCATCTTTGTCATTTCGTTTTTTGGGTTTCATCAGTGCTCTTATTGTCTTGGTTTTCTTTGGTGCCATCACTACTTGTTGCCTTAGGTGGCTTTTCATCCCTACTTTGTCTGAGTGGACATTGGTTTCTTACATGTCACCTCTGGTTACACTTAAATGATTTAACCCCAAGACTTGGGTATGTACCGAAGCTGATGCCTTCTCCCTTCGGCTGTGGAAGCTGGAGTATTGTCTTAGGCTTACCTCCCTTAGGTCCTCTTACACACATGTCTAGTGTCCGTCATCTGCTAATTGTGTTGTTGCAACATGCTAGCTACATAGAGGTCTCCCTTTTTGTCTCTCTGTCTTCAGTGTTACACCCTTTGTCTGTCAACCAGATTCTCGTATCCTCAGGCAGAGTACATCATGCTTGTTCCCTCACTAAATGTTCTGGGAGCTTTTCATATATAGCAGTTTGACAAACACTCATGAAAGTAAGTGCTTATTCCTGCAATACAATCACTCACACTGTCATCTGCCTTTCTTCTGCATTCTCTGGATTTCCCTCTATTTGCTTCAGAAGTCAGATTAAAGCATTTAAATAAATCTTGTTTATCACAATTCAAACAACTGACATCATTCAATTTTAACACAGTATATATTGCTTTACATGTAAGCAGATAAGTTAAATACCTCATCCACTGTCCATGGCATTTTGGTATTGATTATATATCCTTTCAAATGTCTGAACTAAACTATCAAAATCACCATGCTCTTTATACTGTGGAAATATTTCGGTACTCACCTTAGCATCTAGGGTTCAGCTTTCTCCCTCCACGGTATCACATCTCTGTTGGACCAACACTTCATTTTCATTCTGGTGCTGCTTTTCTCTTTTTTCAGCTTGACCACAATTTTCCTGCACCTCCAGTTGCTTCATTTTCTCAGCTACCTCAGGCTTTAGGTGTCAGTTTCTGTAATTCCAACTGGGTTACAAGGATATGTGAGGATGAGATGGTCTTTCTTTTTGCTTTATGTTCCATATCCACTGAATCTGCTAGGCTGTCCCCTGATTTAGTGGGATATACTCCAGCTGCATGCAGAACTGCTATGTCCTACCTGGGCATACTGGCATGCAAAATTCCCTTAGATTTATACATCTTAGTCATCTGTGACTCTGATATCTTACTGTATCCTTTACAGCTCATGCCTGCCTGTTTGCTAAACTAATTCTAACTAAAAATAAAATAACTGTTGTGAATATGTATCTCTGTATATATACATTATGGGTAACAAATCTGCATAACAGATTAAATAAGATCAAATCATTAAGAACATCACTGCCCACCAATATAAGGGATAGACTGAAGGTACATAGATGGATGGATGGGGTTTGAATCACACGACTGCCAACCAGTGTGAATGGACACCAGGGTTATGGTCTCCCAAATTACACCTCTGCTGCCAAACAGATTAAAGAATATAAAAGGCACACGGATGTGAGTCACTAAGTAATTCAGTTAATGCAGGCTGGCTAAAAGAACTTGCATGAGATATGCAGTGCTGCCCTGGATATAGGCTTTCACCACCCATGAATAGACTCCACACTGAATACCCAACTAAGCAGAGTCTTTAGCCTGGCTTGCTGGACCTCTTTCGTATCACTAACTCTGTTTTATTACCTTCTAGTGCTCACATGCCCACAATAACTGTAATTCCAGTGTTCACAAGCCCACAGTAACAGTTACAGTCACACACACACACACACACACACACACACACACACACACACACACACACACACACACACACACACACACACACACACACACACACACGTGGTATTCTGCAACACTATAGCCTTCTGTTCTGGCTCATGATACTAAACCACCACCACCCTACATTATCAGACTGGGGCCTTCATTTCGTTAATAGACCAAATAATTGAAAACACAAATGACAGTAAATGGTAAGGGAACCTGACTAATTAGAGGCGTATGTCAGATGTTTATCACCCTTTACTAATAAATACCCACTTATCAAATAAATAAACAGGTAAAAGACAACAGAGCCTTTGAAACTGACTGAACAAAACTACTTTACTTAGAATACAGGAAGATAAGCAATACTATAAACAGTGAAATATACAGAGAGATAATAAACTCCACATAGAAACAAAAAAAACCTCTTGAACAAATTGATTGCAAGAAAGAAAACATCTATTTAACTACAACTAATCTAGTTATCTAGTTATTTTCTGAACTACTTGAATTACTGAATCTTAAGATAAATGTATCAGAATTTCTAAGCAGAAAAAACACAAGTTCTGACAGTAACATTCACAGGTCACGGCCTGCAAGGTTCTCAACTGTACTGATTGTCGGCTATCTGGTCTATATCATTTTGCCATATAGATACAGGGAGGTAGCCAAACAAATGTTTTTCTCAGATTAACATACTAGAGGCTGTTCATTTGCTGTTGGCTCAACTATCTCTTTGAAGAATGTCCTGACTGCATTTCATGGCCCTTGCCTTCCTGCCAGGGAACAGGCAGATCTTGTTAATTACATTTTTAAATGTAAATCATACATTTCACATCCTAGGTCTAATTTCTCTATTTTCCAGCAAAAGGAAGTCTCCTCACTTAAGAATTCCATATTTTTTCCTTTCCTTTTTTACACATTCACAGAACAAATTCAAAAGTTTGCACATCTTTCCCTGACTTAGAAAAGCAGACATTGCAGATTAAATCACATATTTTTTATATTTTACCTGCTCCAGGTTTTGCAAGAGTTAAATGTAATGCATATGTCTGTAACATTCTGATTCAGAAAACAGTGGCATATTTATATATAAAGCTCACTACGGTATCAGTCAACAGTGTCAGTTCTCAGCTGACACCTTTGCAAGCTCAGATATTCATCAGTTGTCACCTGAACACAGAGACCAGATTAGCAAATCTCCTTTTGGACAGTGTTTTGAATTCAATTTTTCACACTCTGTTGCCTCTCCCAGTAGCTACTGCAGACTGTGCTTCAATATGGAGGTAATAGTAGCTGTACATTTCTAGTTCCATTTGCCAGATACCACATACTATTTCTTCAGTAGACATTAAGGGTAGATTGGTTACAACAGTCAGAACCTATGTGTATGATTTGTAATGTTCAGGCATACTTATGGCGGCTATATACACATGCAGTCTAGCTCAAAACTGCCCTTTTACCCTTTACATTTCCACTGTCACAGCCACCACAGACACATCTGCTCTGAGGCGGGGAGGCATTGTTTAGAGCAGATGGTCCAAGGGATGTGATAGATTAGGAAGCTTCTTTGCACATCACTTTTCGGTAGAGAGGAGCAGTCCTCTTGATGTTGAAACTCTTTAGGATCTCTTACCCCAGAGCACAATTGCTAGCCACTCCAACCACCATGTGTTGATGATGTGACACACAAACAGGGGGAACTCATTCATGTATCTTATATTGGGAAACCTTGAGGTTATGGTACCAATAAGACAAAAAAACACAAAGTCCCCAGGAAAAGCCACGGACCACCAAATTCCTTTGTATAACACAGTTTTAATGTAGCAATAAAAACACAAATAGTGCCAAATCCTGGTTAAGCGCTTTCACGTATCACCATACGCTTCATCAGAACAAATGTGAAATCTTGATGGCACAGTTAAATACTAAAAAACCCGCCAAAATCATTCACTAATTGATTAATTATACAACATTGTTTAAAGGGAAAACTATACAATTCAAACAACTATATTCTGAACATGTGCAAATGAAATAAATAGATGCTCTTTCAGCATGTAAATGCTAAGAAACCAAACTGTAGTAATTCTAAAAATGTGTACATTTAATACCAGTTGTCATGTGAATATATTATTTTTGAATAAATAAATTAATAAATAAATGAATAAAAAAACTGTAAGGGTGGAAAATGTTGTAAGTACACACTCAAACAACTATACATGAAGTTAAGCTAAAATCCATTATTAAAAAACTTTTCAATATTTAACAAGTGGTTTGGTCGAAATCATTTCATTCAAACCAGGAAAACAAGCTGCATTCAATTTAAGTTGCCATTTTATCTCTCTTTCCCCCACAATTTTCTTGATATCACCACCTCTGGGGTTCAAATTGACCTTTTCAAGAATAGCAAAATGAAAGTTGTGACTTGTGTCATTAGCAAGTATATGACGAGAGAGGGGAATTATTTTCATCCTTCTTCCTAATACAATACTGGTGGTCGTATATTCTATTCTTGAACTGTCTGTCAGTCTTCCCAACATAAAAACAAGCACATGTGTCACACATAGCTAAATATATCACATGACTTGACAGACAGTTTCCATTCACAAACCACACAGTATTCCTATTGACATTTCTTAACGTACACTTGGCACCCTCAAAAATGAAAGGACATTGTGTACAACATCCACATTTTTGGGTGCCCTTATTAGAACCCAACTTTCTAAAATTCTGTCTGTTGGATTTGAACTCAATAATCTTTTTCATATTACATCCAGTTTTGTGAACGAAAGTAGGCTTGTCATTAATATATTCCTTAATGCCCTCATCACTAGAAATGATGTTCCAATTTCTTCTAATTATGTCTTTCACCTTGTCGACATGCTGTCCATATCTTAAAACACATGATTTTGAGTGTTGTAAGTTTGACTCATTATTGGGAGTGTTTTTCAAAAAATGCAAATTGTTACCTTTACCCAATAGTGGCAAATATTTTTTACCCCATTCTTGTATTACATAACCAGTCACGTCACTAATTAGATGGACAGGATAACCTCTTTTCAAGAATAAACCACCTATATATTCAATTTCTTGCCTCATCTTTGTCTCAGTAGAAGTCATTCTAGCAGCTCGGATGCACTGCCCTTTTAGTATGTTACGTTTTAGACTGTAGGGGTGTGTACTTCCGAAATCTAGGTAACCATTGCTGAATGTTTCTTTTCTATAAATCTGTGACTGAAAAGTAACACCGTCATTGAATATGTAGACATCCAAATAGTTAATACCTCTTGCGTTACTTTGATATACAAAATTCAAATAGGTGGTAGTGTTGTTAATATATTCTATAAAACTTTGTAACTGTGTATCATCCCCCTTCCAAAAAATGAATAAATCATCCAGGTATCGTACGTAGCATCCAATCCATTGCATCCAGTCCGAACTAAGAACTGGTCCTTGGCTTTTCCTGGGGACTTTGTGTTTTTTTGTCTTAGTGGTTGTTGAACCCCTGGATTATCATCGTTATGGTACCAAGCCACATCAAATCCATTATTTTTTCATAGCAATGCACATCTTACGACAGACCAGCACTTTTACTTAAAAGCTTTTTCAGTGTTTGCTGATGCTACATGAATGGTCTTTCAGTCAGTCGGTATTTTGTCACTTAGGCAAGTCATGCTGCAAACCTGTTTGCATCCCCAACCAACTCTGACTGCAGTAGCTTCTATTCTGTCATCCTCTTCAGGACCAGATTTCCTGGGATGCTTTAGTCCATCACTGGCCTCAGAGTCTCCTACATGTCTTTCTCCCCATTCCTCTTGATAAGGAAATGTCTATAAAAAGCCACAATGAGCAAGGTCAGAGTCATTCTAATAGCACCTTTTTGGTCCTGATAAGTGTGGTTCCAATTTCTGTGGCCATTTCTTTTCAAGCAGTCCTTCTCCTCAGACCTTGCAAAAATCTATTAACAGCCATCTTCCAAGCCTCACCCAAACTTTCTGTCCCTCAGATTGACTGACTGCATGTTTTCTCCAATTCCATTAATGGCCAAGGATCCTGCATACTTATCTAAGGTGGTCCGGACCCTTACAATATCCTAATATCCTTCTACTAGGTTAAATGGGTAAATTGTCCTGTGGGCTACTAAACCGGGGGATTGATCCTTACTTGGAGCTTATGCTTCAGAAGACCTACAAGGATCAATAGATAACATTTTTCTGGGGGCTACTTAACATTGGCCTGTAGTTCTTCAGTTACTAGCCAACATTGTTAGTGGGAGTTCCAGTTATTCAGCTATATAGATTAATTTGATTGCCATTTCTGTCTTTCATTAGATCTTAAACTCCTCCTCTCTATCATCTTTGAAAGTCTACAAAACATTTTAAGAGGCACCATCTTATGGGAACTCTCCTGAGAAAACCTATACCTCCTTGGGATCTAAAGTTTATATTAGAAAAGTAAACTCTGACACCCTTTGAATATGCAACTCTAGCAGAGATAGATTTCTTAGCCAGGAAAACTCTGCTTATAGTGGCTATCAGTTCTAGAGGAGTTTCTGAACTACCTGAATTACTGAATCTTAAGCTTGTCAAAATCTCCATGTACTGTATTGTTTTTTTCAGGAAGACAGGGTATGCTGGTGTTTTAATCCAGTCTTAAGGCCAAAAGTAGCTACAAATTTAAATATAAATCACTCTACCAATCTTATGGTTTTCTTTCCACAGTTTTTTTTTTAGTAAAGGAAAATATAAATTTGATTGTCTTGCTTTCATAGTTTAGATTTTTATCTAGATAGAACCAAAGATAAGAAAGGGCAATCAACTTTTTTACTTCATTTGCTTTTACAATGGTGAATAAAAAGTGTCTAAGGTTACTCTTTCCAGGTGGCTATCAGAACACATTACCTTTTGCTCTACAAAATGAAATAACACTCTGCCAGGCATACCAATAGCTCATTTCATAAGGGCAGTATCTACTTCCTTAGCTTTATTTTCATAAATTCCTCTGTTGATGATATTTGTACAACTGCAACATCGACTTCACTGCACACTTTTGTCTGAAACAAAGCTGGATGTGATCTCCAGATCATCCTTTGAAGCCACCATTCCATATTGTATTCTGTCATGAACACAATCAAGAGTAGCTGCTGGGGACTTTGTCTTGCAGTTGTCAGACTAACTTATGTTAAGATACGAAATTTATCTATTTACAATAACATTATATGTTCATCATAGTGCTCACTGTTGCAGTCCTTATTTTTGGGATTCCTATCTGCAGGTAGTCTGGCTGACCAGCCTGACTTCCAGAGCTTTAACTTCCCCCATGGGCCTTAGCCAACATCCTCCTATTACTACACAAGGATATCAGTAGTATAAAAGATCCACTGGCCAATGCTTTTTTCAAATCTCGTGGAGTATAATGAACCACATGTTTACTCGTATTGTCAATCTATCATTAAAAAATATTTTGACAGGAGACATGGAGAAATTTCAGGAGACGGAGGATATCCTGATGGATGACTTGGATCTTCATGAGTCTTGTGATTCCAAAAGTATTAAGGCACTTTCACAGCCTCTGGCCCAACCAGATTTCATCTAAGGTCTCTGGCATGATGACTGTGCAGGCCATTACTCCTTCAGCATTTTACATGTTCTACCAGACTGATGGCTCTGCTGCATGCCATGATACCAAGGGAGCATCAGTGTCAGAGTCTCATATCCCAATTACCAAAGGGGAGATTGGTATCCTTGTGGTATTTGTCCAAGAGGAGATTCCTAGGGACCAGATCAAGATATCAGTCCCCCCCCCCCAACCCATTGACTTACAACCTACAGAACAATTTTATCTAAACTCATGAAGCACAAAGTACCAAGGTCCAACCTAGTGCCAACCAACTTGCTTGGCCTAGGTTGGTCAGTGCTTTGGACCCCTCTTCCTTCCAGCCTTTCAAGAAGCAACTTGGCCAATTGGCATAGGATTTTGTGGCTTTTCTGAAATCTAAACAGTCAGCACTGGAAACGCCTGAGATATTTGGTTAGCTTCTTCTAAAATGACAGGGGTGAAACCTGTAGTGGAGGATTCTGATTCCTATGACTCTGAAGCCAAAGGACTGGCTTATGGTGGCCAGATCCCTTCTGGTGCTGTATATGATTCAGAGACCAAGGACTTCTTATATTTTGCTTCTCCATCACAGGATTTCTCCTTTCGGTACATGCTTTGTAAAATGAAAGAGGACCTCCAGTGGGTAGCTAGGGAATACTCAGATGCCTAGCCTAGATATAGAGCTTTCATTGGCCTGCCTGAGAGCCTAAGGCATTTGCTGTTCTTGTATCATGGATGTCTTAAATGATGCATTCACTAATCCATCATGGAGCCAGGAAACCTGACCCTTTCTATATGGTTAAGGATTCCCACCAATTCTTTCATAACAATTCTCTAGCTTATCCAACTGTGGTGATCCTGGATTCCAACAAGGGATCCATTCCAGCTCTATCCAGGAAATCCATTCCCAATGACAGGCAGAGTAGGTTTCTTGAAAGATTTAGAAAAAGGGCTTGCACTTCTTATACCCTGTCTTTCAGAGCATTGAACTGCCAAACTCACATAGTTATAGTAATCCCTGCTGGATAATATGTGGACCAAAGCAAAGAGGATTCACAATAAGGATCTGAAGCAGAAAAAGCTGAAATTCTGTGACCTATCAGCTCAGGCTAGCAAACACTCCAAGAATGTGGTTATGATGTTGTAGACGCATCATGTAGAGCTGCAGCCACAGGGTCTGTTATTTGGAGACATATTTGGTTAAGGATCCAGCCCCTTCCAGACTATGTAAAGATGGATCCCTTTAATGCACACTTGGATAAGGATTTTCCTTTTGGGAAACCTGCTAAAAGAGTATTAAAGAGACTGGAGATAAAGTGCAAGCCCATATGGCTGGTTAAACAGTTCTTTATATTCTAAACAGGATAAAAACAAATCTGGAAAGAAGAAAAAGCTAAAATTCAAGAAAAAAGCAGAAGAATTAACTGTGACTCAGCCAAGCTGTCTTCGCCCCTTTTCTCTCAACCTTATCCTATTGCTCCTTTTCCCTCAGAAAGAGCTGAAGCTTACTTAGTCTTCTTCGCCAGTCACTTGGAATCCTCAGTCAGGACTAGGGGGTCCAGAAAATTCTTCACAAAGTTACAGTTTGTCAGAATCCCAAAATGTAAAGGCATTCATCCAGTTCCAAAGGACCAGTCCTACTTTATTCCTGAAGTCTTAAAGGAAACATACAAGTCAGGGACCATTGAAAAGGTCTCTTCTGAGTAGGCATGACCATGTTTTTACTCCATAACAATTCTCTAGCTTATCCAACCAAAATGAAATAGAAGAGACATTATATTCTTTCTGGTTCCATGAAAGGAGATCTATTCTGAACCTATATCACTTAAATGTGTTTTTCATTTTTTTCTAATGGTCAAAATGTTAACTCAGCAAAATCTGTTACACTTATTGCTGTCCCAGATGCTCATGCTCATCCTACACTTAAAAGATGTCTACCTTCACATCATGTGAACTTTGAAACTTTTTGCATATTGTATATTATTAGATTCACTAATATTACCTGTAATAACTTGTTTCATAAGTCAGAGTTGAAATCTGATTGTTATATTGCTGAATCAGTACATCCATTTCCCCCAAAGTTTTTATTGATTTTTCAGTAACAATCATTCAAACAACAAATTATGATAAAACTATGTACAGATTTTACAAAGGCCTCAGGCACTGTATGAAATGTTATAGATATAAAGAAGGGTACAATATTCATTCATTCATACTTTTAAAGTGACTAATTTGATGGAGATAGATCTAAATTCAATGACTGAATAAGGGATACAACTTTTGTCCAGGGGTTGTTAGTCCATTTTCTGGGATATATTCTTGTTTCTTTAACTTTTATTTCCATTGACACTACTTCAACCAAGTGGGTCTTGAAATCTTGTAAGGTTGGAATGGAGGGTGACTTCCATCTTCTTGTAATACATTTTTTGGCTGCTGCTAGGATTGTCCAAAGAAAATACTTATTTTTATTATTCAATACAATAAATTAATTTACATTCAGAAAAATTAACGGTTTTGATAATATAAAGGAATCAGTAAAGATGGCTTGGAGAAAATTTTCAATATCATTCCAAAATTTCTTAATGTGTGAACAATCATAAAAGATGTGAGACCAATCGGCCTTGCATTTTAAAGAGCATTTCCAACACATCACCTGCTCCAAGGAGTTAAATTTAGCAAACTTACTAGGCAAGAACCTCTATGCAAAAATTCCAGGAGAAAACTTTCTACATTTGTTAGTTAGAGGTTAATTTAAGAGAATGTAAAATATTTGATTTATTCGTAGAAGTTAAGGACAATGCGCAGTCTTTAGTAACAAAATCACAAAACCTCTGATTAGGAGTAGTCTTATAAGTAATTATAATTTTATAGATTTTTGAAATTAAATTTTTCCAATTAAATTCACCATGTAGTATTTCATTCATAAGAGTTATGCATTTAGGTGGAGAGTTAAAGGAAGAACTCTGTATTGTTCTGCATAAATCTTGAGTGAATGGAAGCAGACTATTGAGAACTAGCCAGTCTGATGATGGTAGATCATATTCTTTGATCACAATTTGTGTATCTATGGTAACTAAATTATTTGTGCAGTGAAACCAGCATGTAAATTTTTTCCTTTCCCAATAGCTGAGTGTAGCTAGACTAATATTATCAAAAAAGTTTTTTGTAGCTTTAAAGGGGAATGAAAGCTGGATCCATATTTTTATGTCAATATTGTTATTTACAAAGCTTCTAAAGGACTTATAGATATGAGTTAAGTAATCTAGGTTAGTAAATGTAATAGAATTATACTGTATATTAATTCAAAGTACATACCAAAGTTTGTTACTTAATTTGCTTAACTGTAATTTTTTATTAGTTTATTTTCATTTAGGATAATACTTATATGTAGCGTTTTCCAAGCCAAAGAATATTTGGGATCTATCCAATTTAATATTGTTTTTAGATTAGAGGCTTTGATATAGGATTCTAAATCTGGGAAATTTATTCCTGCAAGCTTCCATGGTCTGATATGATTGGTTAGAGCTATTCTATGCTTTTTGGGGTACCATCAAAATTTTAATAGCGTTTTGTTTATTTCTTTTAAAAGTTTTTTACTGAGTAATACAGAAATAGAAAGAGCTGTGTAATTTATTTTTGGAAATAAGATCATTTTAATTAATTGTAATCTATCTTCAAATTTTAGATGTAATTTATTCCATTTCTCTATGAGAATTTTTAGTGAGTTTATAATGTTTTTATAGTTTGTGTTTAAAGTTAGGTCTGTATTTTCCCATAGGTTAACCCCTAGATACTTCAAAGAAGATACCTGTTTCCCAATTATTTCATTAGTAGTTGAATTAGTATTATCATTAGAATTTTTTTTATTCAAGAGCATATGATTAGGTTTAGAGCTGCTAATTTTAAGACCAGAAATATAGTAAAATTTTTTGATTAGCATATCTAATTCTTGTAAGGATTCTTCGGAATTTATTAAAGTAAGCAAGATATCGTCTGCAAATAACATTATCTTGGATTTAAATTGATTATTTATATTTAAGCCTATAATTTTAAGATCTGACTTAATTGCCAAAGAGATGGGTTCTATTGCTAAAGCGAATAAAATTGGAGACATTGGGCATCCTTGTTTGGTACCTTTAGTAATTTTAATTGATTCTGATGTAAATGGACCTAATTTTACATATGCTAAATTGTTATAATAAATATTTTTTATAAAAGTAATGAATTGAGTGGGGAATTTATATAATTCTAGAATTTTAAAAAGATAATTCCAGTTTAATGAGTCAAAGGCCTTTTCAATATCAAGAGTGATTATAAGAGCCTCTTGTTTGTCTCTATTTAGGATATTTATAGTAGTTATAATTTTGTGGATATTATCTTGGGTATGTCTATTATAAATAAATCCCATTTGGTCTTCTGAGATGAGATGGATTAATGATTTCTTAAATCTGTTAACTAGTATAGACATTAATAGTTTGTAATCATTGTTAATCAAAGAAATTGGTCTATATGATTTGCATAAATGGGAGTCTTTATTTTCTTTTAATATGGGAGTAATTAGTGAGTACCTCCACAAGGGTGGAATTGTACCTTGTAAATAAGATTCATTTAGGGCTTTGTGTAAGAATGATATAGCAGAGGGTGGCAGAAGCTTATATATTTCATTAATAATACCATCTATACCCAGTGATTTATTATTTTTGCTTTCTTGAATTTTCCCATTAATTTCCTTTAGAGAGATTTGTTTCTGAATCTCATTAATCAAAGTCTCTGGTAAATTCTTAAATTCCAGGAAGTTCAAGCTTTGCTCTGAGAATTCATGTTGAATGTCTCTGTTTTTGTACTGTTCCGAGAAGTGATACTTAAAGGCATCCAAGATATCACCAATATCAGGAACTTTTTTATTCTTTCTCCCTTTGTGGAGTATACTCACAATATTATTTTCAATGGAATTTCTTTTCAGTCTCATTGTTAAATTACGTATATATTTTGGAGATACAGAAAAAGAATTTAATTTTAATTTTTCTAGGGCCAAGTTGGTTTTATGAGTTAAAATGTCATTATATTTTTTATTTAAGGATTCAATTTCTTTTTTCTTGTGTGGAATGGTTCTAGTGTTATCTTTATTAATTGATACAATTTGTTTTTGTATATTAGATAGTTCCGACTCCCATTCCTTCATTTTATTATTAAACCATGCAATAATTTTGCCATATAAATAGGCTTTCAATGAATCCCAAAGTATTACTACATTTACTTCACTGTCCAGAGATAATAGGGATGCCTTTAAATAAAGAGAAAAGTAAAGGTTTTGGTGATGTAGTAAAGATAGAGGGTTATATTTTACAATGAATAGCATTTATATGTTAGCTATAAAATGTGGGAATAAAATATCAGTTCAATAGGGAAAAAATAGAAAAAAAATAAAACAAATCTGTCTTTTCTGGAGAACATATAAATCATCATTTAGAAAAAAAGCTTATTTGATAAATTCAGTACTGATGGGAAAAACAGCATAGCTGGTAAATGTATTTATGTTGCCAACAGTATTTGAAAAGTAATTAATGCATTTTTTTATTTATATTTGCTTCTAGATTAAACCCAGTAAAAAGAGGAGTTCTGTATGCAAATAAAGAGGAAGAAGGTTTAAGGTTAATTCTCCCAGTGGTATATGCTTCTTCATTAAATTTGTACAAAGTGTTAAAGTGGATAAATGAAAAGAGACATTACTAGTATTTGTATAAATATAAGTATGATAAATTTGGGGGTATGGTAAAAAAAAGAGTAAAGGAGTATATAAATTAAGAAATAAAATGTTATCAAGCAAAAATATATATTTTGTGGAAAATAAAAGCTGATGATATAAAAAAGATAAAAAGTATGGTATAAGAATGTAATGATAAAATATTATTATGTAAAACCAATGAGAATCACTTACAAATGCCTTCTACCAGCACCTGCAGGACTGCATGGATAAGGCAATCCCAAGCAAAACAAAGACTCTTTGTACCAAAGGCAAGCGTCCAGTCTGGTGGACCCCAGCCATAAACAAACTCTACAACAAAAGGAGGAAGCTACTACAAGATAGAGCAAAATCCTTAAAAGGTAAGACACCCTTGATCACTATAAATAAAAAACTAAGAGCTCTCATAAAATCATCCAAAGCAAATTTTGAGAGAAAAATAGCTAAAGACTCAAAAGACAATCATAAGGCCTTCTTTAGCTATGTTAGAAACCTGGGAGGAAACTCCCAGATATGCTCAGAACTAGTTCAAAATGATGTGAAGATTACTGATCCTACAGACATTGCCAACATACTGGCTGACAGGTTCAGTGCAAACTTCTCCCAAAAGGAGAGATATCTATACCAAGCGATTGCAGCCCCCAAACATCTCCAACGCCCAAGTGAGAACTGCTCTCTCCAAAGCAAAAAACACAGCATCCATGGGACCTGATGGTGTCCCCGGCTGTGTGCTCCACGAACTCAACGAGGAATTAAACCCACAGCTAGGACAGCTGTTTAATCATAGTCTTACCTCTGGATACGTACCCAGGGAGTGGCGCACTGCAACTGTGGTCCCACTTCACAAACGCGGTGCCTCCACCGACCCTGGAAATTACCGGCCCATTAGCTTGACAAGCCTTATCTGCCAGGCCATGGAGAGGATCATAATGGACCTCATAAATAAAGACATAGGGAATTTGCAGACTTTGGATCCATCCCAGTTTGGCTTTGTCAAAGGCAGATCATGCCTTCTAAACTTGGTTGACTTTTTCGAAACAGTCACCAAAGCCATTGATGAGGGAAAGGCAGTCCATACAGCCTACCTCGATCTGGCGAAGGCCTTCGATACAATACCCCACTCGGGTATCATTGAAAAACTCATCAGCTTAAATGTTAACCCATACATCACAAGATGGGTTGCAAACTGGCTGAGTGACAGAACCCACAGGGTCAGAGTTGCTGGCGCCATGTCAGACTCAAAGCCTGTCACAAGTGGTGTACCACAGGGCTCAGTCCTGGGCCCACTCTTGTTTGGCATCTACTTTTCCAAGTACAAGCAAACACAGGAGGGTTATGGCTGACAAAGTTTGCAGATGACTGCAAACTGGGCGCCATAGTAGAAAACACATCTGACACAGATATCCTTCAGAAGGGTCTCACAGAAACGGATAACTGGTGCCAGAGCCATGGCCTAAAGTTAAATGCCAAAAATGCATAGTCATACCCTTCGGGAAAAACAAGGTTACCCCTAGCTACCAAATAGGTGGCAATCCACTGAGCACAGAAGAAGTTATCAGGGACCTGGGGACCCAGGTTGATAGTAGTCTGTCATTCGACACCCATGTAGCTAAAGTAGTTAGGAAGACCTTCTACATTGCCCACCTTATCATGAAGGGATTCTCATCTAGATCAAGGGAGGTCATAGTCTCCCTATACTCATCACTCATCAGACCACTGATTGAGTACAATGCCCCATTCGGAATGTATCTGACCCGACACTTGCAGCAGCTGGAGAGGCCACAAAAGTTCCTCACCAAAAGGATAAAGGGTCTCAAACATCTGTCCTATGCTGCCCGACTGAAAGAACTCCAGCTCTATTCAGACACTTACCGCTTGCTCAGAGGTGACCTTTGCCTAACATACAAGGCCATGTCAAACCCAGATTTAATGAATATGCTGCACCTCAAAAAATCTAGATCCGTCAGAGCCACAAGGGCGGGAGACTTAAACCTCGACACGGCTATTAATAGGACGTACTGGAGGGATAGATTCATCACCCAAAGACTCCCTATGCTGTGGAATAAAATCCCGGTATATGTGAGGCAGAGCACCTCGCTGGCCTTGTTCAAGAGAAATCTTGACCAATGGATGGGAGATCGCAGATATACCCCAGGGATTACCTCAGTGTCACTGCTCGACAGAGGCACAGCAAAATAATGGGTATAGTTCCCCATACTAAAGGGGTGGCGTAAGCCACAAAACTATGGGCTAGGCTTGTAAATGCCCTCGGGCAGATAGCCTAGTATGAACCTATGAACCTATGAACCTATGAACAGATGAAAAACTTAAATCTACAAAAATAAAAAGCAAATGGTGTAATCAGAAAGTAGAATGCCAAGATTTTTTTTTGTGGAGACTGATACTAGGTACATTACCAGTAAAAGGAAATATGCCATATAAAAAGAAAAGTGTTAAATATGTTTACATTGTCAAGAAGAAGAAACTGTGGAATGTGTGTTTTTGAAATATAAAAGAGTAAAACAATTTTTCAAAGATATAAAAGAAGTGGATAAAATAAACCTGTGTATTATTAAATATGGATATCATAAGAATAGAAGTAAAGAATATGTTAAAAGAATAAAGTTATTTTATGTTATATCGGTTATATGGAATGAAAGAATAAATGAAATTATGTTCACTGGTAATGAATTTTAGCAATGATATTAAGTAAAATCAGGTGGTGATTATAGAAAAAGGAGTGGGAGTCTAATTAGAATGAAAATTTTGTATGATTGTAAAGGAAATTATGAATATGTTTAAATGGTTTCACTTCAGAATATTGAGTTATTGAAAACTCGAACTTCATATGGTCAAGACCATATAATCGAGTTTTCAATAACTCAAAATTTTGAAGTGAAATTAAAAAAAAAGAAAGTCAAACACAACATTTCTGCAGGGGGGCCAAGTCCCCCTGCACCCCCACCCCCCTACTTAAATATACCAACTCTGAGATCATGCTACAGTGGGGAAAAGGGAAATCTCCCATTCCGTGCTGTATGCAGAAGTGCAGAATGGGAGATCTCCCATTTCCTTGCTTTAGTGTGATCATGGAGATTGTATATTTAAGTAGGGAGGGTGCAGGGGGGCTTGCCCCCCTGCCGAAACAATTTGTTTATTTATTTATTTTTAATTCCACTTCCTAATTTCAAGTAGTTCAAACTCGACCAAATGGTTGAGACCATATGAAGTTCGGGTTTTTAGTAATTCGATATTATGAAGTGGAACCGTTTAAATATATTTGTATGCCTATACATCTGTACATTTGAAAATATTTGTAAATATTTTAATATGTTTTAAATAGGAGTTCTTTTTGTATATGAATAAAGAACCCCTACCCTTTTCAATATGTGCAGTGGGATCTTTTATATTCGCTTAAGCTACCACCATCCCAAGCACATGGGGTCTTCATGTACAATCGCATCCAAAGAATGACACACTCAGGAGTGCAGCAATGTGACTGGAGTGTCAGTAATTGTTCTACCAGGTGTGGAAATAAAACCCACAGTCTTCTGCATCAAAGACAATGTGCTATCTTTTGTGTCATTGACACTACTAAATATGTAGGGTATTAGAAAGTAAGATGGAATTTGAACAGTTTAGATTCATTTCACTATGCAGCACAATTTAGATCAGGATGCAGCACAACTGACCTGAAAGTTAGCAGGGAGGCAGATAGTGGAGAAGAAGCTGGAGATGAGGAAAGATTTGAACAGGACATTCCTAGACTTGAAGAAAGCATTTAACAATAACGCTGATTTGGGCAGTTCTGTAAAGGTTTGAAGACCTGGAAACATTGGTAGAATTAGTACAGGCTATGTACGAGGACCCAATGACATAAGTACGAACAGTGTTTGGACTCACAGAGGGGCTCAACAAACCTGCTGTATGCAGACAATCTGGCATTATGAGTAGTCTATAAACAGGAAGTTCTGCAAATGATAGAGTAATGGAATGCAACACCTGAAGGCACAACCTCTGCCTCTGCAGACATTTAAATCAAAGAAGCCATTTCATTTCTTAAAATAAAATTGTTTGAAATAAAAATCTTTGCAGGAAATGAATTTTTCACAATCATGCTGCACTTCATCAATGCACTTAAACTGCTTGTATTTCTAATGTTAAAGTCTTGACATTGTGACAGTTGTCTCTATGTTACAAAAAAATACAGACAGACACACACCCACACACACACACACACACACACACACACACACACACACACACACACACACACACACACACACACACACACACACATACACACACACACATCACAAAGGGTGTCCTGCAGTCATTATAAGACTTATGAAACAATACATTATTGGTATAGGGATGTACAAATCTTTTGCTACCATTAATGAATCTTCACATGTTGCAAAGCATAATGTTTAGAAGAGCCCTGTGACCTTATATTTGTAATGCAATAGTCTTAATTTGATATATGATTTTAACTGATCTGCTTGTTCACCTACTGTATTGCCTAATGCTCACTGACATATTAGATCATGTAAAGATTGTTATAATATTTTTTATTGCCCAAAGAAGATGCGACTTACATGAAAGTTAGCACTTTACAGAAAGGTATATAGTCCATATTTGAGTGGTTTCTGGAGCATTTTGTTTTATTTATGTAGTTGCTGCTGTTCCAAAACATTTGTAGACTCAATCTATTTTAATTTGGATCTTGAATCATTTTATGACTTTATACCTCATTGAAATAATCCATTGCTAAATATAGTACAATGTACTGTTGCTTTCATAAAAGCTACCTTAAAAAATAAATTGAAAATTTACCATGATTCCATACCAGAAAAAATATGTGTTTGATTAAAAAACTTGGCATTTTCAGAAAAGCTTCAGAAACTATCATTATATTGTGTTTCTTATAACTTACTCATAGGTGAGCTCTGTCTGTATGAAAGACTATTCCAGAAATGCACTGCTGGAGGACTAAATACCAAACAGGGACAGGGGGACCCAATACTAAAATAAATATTAAAAATAAAAATATGACAGACACATTATACATTATCTTCCAACATTATGGAGTAAGATGTTTCTAACAATCTGAACTCATTAATTAAATTACTTCAAAAATAATCTATTTTAAATGCCCTTATTAAATTATCACTTAAGTCACAGGCACATATACAATAATACAAAATAAAATCTGCCAACTCAGTGCACTCCCAAAACAACACCACATCTTCAACACTTACTATCTACCTGTGGAAAAAATCTTTGAAGTCTACTTGGGTATAAAAATACCCATGCAAACACTTCAAAACATCAATCTTGAAACTTCTGGACTTGGTTGCATACTTGGGAGTCATACTTATTTCATCCCCTTGTTCCTTTCCAGTCTCTCTTCACAGTCTTTCCTAACTTCCTCTAATTGATTTTCATGGTTATATTTAAATATTTTATACAACCTACTAATTATCCCCTTTTTAATAGCAGCTTCTTTTTTACATTTACTAAAACTCTACCAGAGCAAGTCTTTTGCTTAGGATTCCCTAATCTCTTTCACTTTGCCTGTACTCTGATATCAACCTGTGGAACTGAAGGCAGTCACTAACCTACCCTCCACACTTCTTGGCCTCATCATACTCTATTACATTTGCCTCTCTAGTTATTGGCTTGCAGTACTTTAGTTACTTTGTCAGTATTCTGCAGTAAATTCCATCCCTTTCTTGCTTATTTTTGTACCCCTACTTGCAGTCATCCCTACTGATAAAATGTTATTTCTCCATTCTGGTCAGCTTAATTCTTAGTATACTTTTTGTAATGTATTATATTCCTTCAATGTTTCATTTAGTCTAATCACCTGCGAGTACATTTGATTTATTTTTTTCTCTAAATAACTGGAAAC
The DNA here is from genome assembly GCF_019279795.1 of Protopterus annectens. Taxonomy (NCBI): domain Eukaryota; kingdom Metazoa; phylum Chordata; order Ceratodontiformes; family Protopteridae; genus Protopterus; species Protopterus annectens. Next base: position 785,061,605 of record NC_056747.1, read on the forward strand.
CATCTCATACCAAAGCTGAAGCTTGAGCTGCTTTTTGCTGAAAAGCTGCAGGATTCTTCTCAGACAATGTTTTCTCTTCACCTTTTCTTTTTTAAGAATATTTTATTAATTTAACATATTTACAATATATACACAGAAAGAAATGCAACATCACATACTGTTATACAATGTTAAGAATACATTAAATCATCGAGGTAATCTTATATATTTAACACATTAAGAATCTTGGTATTTAAATAGCAACATTTCAGTAGTATCCCAACCAATAAAAGTCTAAGTATGATTTATAGCTCTTGCTCTGATCACTCCTGTTTCAGTTTTACATAGTATTGTTGTTAAATTTAAAATATCTTTGAATGTAGGGACTGAATCTGATTTCCAATTTTTTTGTAATAACTTTTCTAGCTACTGCCAGGAGACTCCAGAACATTTTTGTTGTTTGGCTTTACAGATAAAGGAAGTGGAACTATTAATCTAAAGAACAATTATCAGATCATAACCCCTTAAAACACATGTATCTCTCCCTGATATACATTTAATTGTTCACATTCTCAATCTATTAATATGTGTGTCCAATCTGCTTTTAAATCTTTACTACATGTCCAATAGACTGAAGACATTATTTTATTAAACTTAGAGATTTTGTAAGGAGTAACAAACATTCTGTGTATATATTTCTACATAAAAACTTTCCAGCATAAACTTGAAGAAGTTTGACTAACTGATTTAAGTAACAATATTTTAATTTTACCATCTATTTAGTCATTTAACCCACTACTATCTAAAACGTTCCAGAATTTTGCATCAAAATAATTAATATTATTATTTATAATTAATTTCTATAACTTGGACAATTTTACTTTGTAGGTCAATTTATCTTTGATGATTGCATTCATATATTCATATAATGGGGGGATAGTGCTCTGCTCATCTTCACTCTTATTATCTACAAATTCATTTATTTTTTGCTGATAGATAATATTAATTGGTTAACAGATTCATCCAACTTATAAGTGCTCATTAAATATTCTGGTGACTTAACTTTTTTTCTTTTTAAAAGCAATTAGACCATTATACTAATCCATTCCTTTTCAGTAAATTCATTTTAACATTGTTCTGAGTTTCCTTAAATCTAGAGGTGTGTGAAATGGGAAAGCACAACAATTTCTATTTTGATATTAATGGAGTTTTTAAAACATATTTCTTAACTGTTTTTAGAATTGATTTCATACATGCAGAGTCTAAAGACTAAAATGAATTTCCTTCTAAGGTAAATTGTATTAACCAGATGAAAGGCTTGCTATGTATTTCTAATTTATCATATTTGATAAACTTAGAAGAATTTAGTAAAATCTGATCCTGAATGGTTTTCCATTGATTAGTGTAAGTTGAATCTACCCAAAGTGTAATAGAGTTAAAATATGCAGCAATAGAGTAAGATTCTACATCTGGGAAGCTGATGCCACCACACTCCCATAATTGTATATGATTTCTATAAGCAATTCTTAGCTTTTTAAAATACCAAAAAGAACAAAGTTAATTTTTTTTTCCATTTTCTTTAAATGTTTTGTCAGATATTAAAGCTATTGAGTGCAATATATATATATAATCTTTGGTAATATAATCATTTTAATAATATAAGCATTTTAATAAGTACTAACCTAGCCTCAAAGTAAAAAAAAATTCTATTTTTCAATAAGAAGTATTACTTCTTCAATTATTTTTTCAAAATTATTATTAATAATCTTACATCTTAATAGATTTTTATTTCTAAATATTTTAGCTCTTTTCCTTCCCAATTGTATTTCTATGTATCTTTAAACTTATTATCTAGTAATTGATTTAACACTAAAGTTTCAGTTTTATTATCATTATTAAATTTCAGCAGGGACACTTCTTGAAACATTTCAACTTCCTCAACAATTTCTTCAATTGAATAATTGAAATCTCCTATAATTAGTTAAATATCATCTTCAAAAAGCTGCATTTTAGATTGGTAATCCTTGTTAATTGAGAATCCATCAAATTTTCCATTGCTTCCTATACTGTTAGCTAAGGGTTCAATAACTAATGCAAATAGTAGATGGGACAAGCATGCTTTGTTCCTTTCTTTAAAGTGAATCCTTGAGAAATTTAATATCAATTTTAGGCTTTGGTGTCTCTATACATTTTTTGTAATATTCCAATAAATTATTCTGGAAATACAAATGCTTCTAAAGTTTTAATCAGAAGTTCCAATCTGCAGAATCAAAAGCTTTCTCCATATCTAAGCTCATTAGGGCAAATTTCTTGTTCATGCTAAATCTAAGATAATTACTACCCCTTTTTTATATCATCCTATATTAATCTATTGACTATAAATCCTGTTTGATCTTTATTAATCAATCTGCTATATCTCTTAATCTTATAGTAAATATGGAAGCAAATATGTTATAGTCTACATTTAATAATGAAATAGGTCTATATGAAGAAACTAAATTATTATCCTTTCCTTGTTTAAGTATATGTGAGATTACAGAAAATTTCCATGAAGGAGGAATTATTTTGTCACTCTGAATTATCCTGAAAACTTCAGTCTGTAATTCTAAAATATTTAACTGAAGCAGACTATATAATTCCATACTTAAACCATCTAACCCTGGAGTTTGACCATGCTTCCTTTTTTTAAAGCTTTTTTAAACTTCTGTTAGGGTAATAGGCGTATTCAACAGCGATATGTGTTGATCATTAGATTTATTAGTAACATTTTGCTTTAAATACTTGTCAGTTTTGTAATCAATAGGATTATTATTTCTATATTAAGATCCTCATGGAATTATATAAAATATTAATCATTTCTTCTGTGTTTGAAGCAAGCTTATTAGTGAGAGGATTTTGAATATCTATTAATCTGTGCCTTTTTACTTAACATCTTACTTCTATTAGCTAATCTATGTAGTTTTGTTGAAGCCATCGCATAACTGTGCAATTTTATTTTTTTCTAAAGCTATATTACTTTAGGTGTTACTACCGTTTGATATTTTGTCATTAATTTTTAATGATTTCAGCATTATCTGATTTCTTTGTTTATTCTTCAAACCTCACATTGTATATTTCAACTTGCATTTCTAACAACTCATTATCCCACTCTTTCATTTTATTACTAGCCCATCTTCCCCTTCTATCTTTAATATGCATTTTAAGGAGTCCCATAGTATGACTTTACTAACCTGGCCATTATCATTCAAAGATAAAAAAAAAATCTAGATTTGTTCTTTAAGATAACTGTTAAAGTCTTTTAATTTCATCATATATACTGGGATTCTACAAATAATCTAAAGTTTCCTTATATACATTAATATAGTAATACTTACTGCATTATGATCAGATAAAGGACAAGGAATAGTTTTAACATAGTTCACTTTATTAAGTAATCTGTAGAGGCATAAGTCCTTTCAGTTCTAGTTTGTGTCTCATATCCTTCCCCTATACATCCCAAACAGATCCCTGAGATCTGAAAACCAAAACCTAATTTCCATCCACAAACCCAAATGTCCCGCTGGCCAGCTCCTACTCTCCTTCTCTCTAGGTAAAAATGGAATTCTCTTCTTCCTTCTCTTAGGACTATACATAACACTGAATGCTTCAAAGCCCAACTTTTCCTACACCTATCTTCCACATGGAAATGCTCCTGCTTTCACCCTACATAAACACTAATGAGTCTCCCCACTAGCTCTTGACAATCCTCTTCCACTTTACTCTCAAGTTTTTTTTCTTTCTATTCCTCCAAAAGCAGAACTAGCAAACTTTAATTAACTCCAACTTTGTACATATGTAAATATTGTAAACGTCTGAAGAACCTCAAAAAAAAAAAAAAGCCTGTTTTATATTGTCCTATGATGTATTTTGCAATTTCCTGAATGTGTGAATCTCACTCTTTTATTTTACCTCTACATTATGCAACCTTTATTGTATTTTGTAATCTTTCATAGTATTGTATTGCTATTGGAGCTTTTCTCCCCGGGCCTCCACTGAAAATGGGCACTTCTCAGCCCAGTGGACTTCCTCGATAATCAAACTGAAAATAAATAAATAAATAAAATCATATGCATAAGAATAATGAGTGAAGAACAATAACTTATCTTCTGCTCTTACTATTAAATCAACTAAATTATTATTACTAATCCACCTGTTTAGTGATTTAGCTGTTACAGAATTTTAGCTTTTTTCTGTTCACTTGTATCTTCTATACTGGATATGCAGTTAAAAATCCCCTGCTAAAAGTGAACTACCCTTCAAATGACTTTGTAGTAAGTTTAATTGATCTTTAGCCACTCTTGCACCTATTCAAGGGATCCAGTAAAAATTGGCTAGTGTTTACAGTTTGCCATTATATTTAAATATTACAAATGTATACATGCTTTTGGGATCATTAATGGATTCTATTACCTTTAGCATTACAGAAGATTTTTTTTTCCAAAGTATAACAGTTCCTCTTCTCTCCCCTTTTTGTAAAAGAAGCAGATGATAACATTTCTTAATCTAAGTTATTTAGATAAGTATATCTTTATTTATCAAGTGAGTCTCTTGCAAGAATATAATGTCTCCTCTATTTCATTTTAGATAGCTCATTAATGATTTCCTTTTGTTGTATTTAATTCAGTTACATCAGTAGATAATAGATTGAAACCATCCATACTGTGACTAGAAAGATAATATGACACATTTATTGACTATACTAATTTAATTGTATATAACACTCTAATACATTCCTGCAACACTGTCTTAACATTCCACATTTTTTAATTCTTCCTTTCTACAAAATAAACTACTAAAACTTTTAAATAACAAAAAAAATCTCTGGAAGATTTCACTTTTCTGCACTGTAGTGTGATCTTAGAGTTGGTATATTTAAGTAAGGGGGTGTGGGGGTGCAGATGTTTATTTTTGTTTTTTGTTATTTTTTCTTTTTTTACTTCAGTGTTCGAACTATTACGAGTTTGAACATATGGTCTCAGCCATATGTGGTTCGAACTTGTAATATGTTCGATCTACTGAAGTAGATCCATATATATATATATATATATATATATATATATATATATACATATATATACATATATATATACATATATATATATATATATATATATATATATATATATATATATATCCATCAGTCCATCATCAACCCCTTTTTCCCATTTTGCATATGGGGTCAGGGTGTCACTTCAACAGTAACAATCATCTCAAGTCAAGGTTTATACCTTCAGGTGGCTAGTCCTGTCACAGTAGTTCATCTCTACCACTCATTCACACACACCATCACACCTATGGCCAATTGAGAGTGTACAATCCACCTACTGCATGTCTTTGGAATGTGGGAGGAAATCCACACAACCACAAGGAGGACATGCAGACTCTGCACTGAAGGCACGCTAGCCAAGAATTGAACTGCAGAACCTCTTGCTGTGAGGCGACAATGCTAACAATGCTAACCGCTGCACCACCTCGGCTGCCACACACACACACACACACACACACACACACACACACACACACACACACACACACACACACACACACACACACACACACACACACACAATGTATACTACTGGTCTATGATATGCTTATAAACATTAATAAAACCAAATGCATGATTTTTGGCAGGGTTAGATATTGGATAGTTTATCATACAGATGATAAATCCCTTGAAGCTGCATCAGTCTTTCATTGTTTGGATATTTTAGTGGGCAACAAATTTAGTTTCAAGTGTCATATAAACAATTAATGTTAATCATAGGCTATGGGCAGTATTTGCAGCTATATTAAATTGTGTAACAGAAATGTCATGACAGACTTATTCTTGAGTCTAATTTGTTTGAAACATGACTATGGCACTCCTGTTTGGAATCCATACTCCAAGAACTAACAAATACATTGAAACAAATCCAAAATAAATTTACTAAAATGATTTGTGATATGGAAGGTCTAAGTTATAAGCTGAGTTCATTGTTACATTTTTCTATACTTATGTATGTTTGACAACCTTGTGCACATCCTTTGCAGTGTGTTCATGCGGATGATTGTTGAGTGGCCATGTGCACATATTGACGATAGCATTCACATACTGGAAATACTGCATGGCATAGCTATCCAAACAGTGGCTTATTCCTGCTGAGATCAATTCATGTGGACATCAGCACTGTTCTGAGTAATGCTGTGATGTGCACTGCTGAAAAACGTGGTAGACTTCTTTGAGAAGGTCACCAAAGCAATCAATGAGGGGAAAATGGTGCACACTGCATACTCTGACCTGGAAAAAGCATTCAACACAATTCCCCGCTCAGGCATTATAAACAACCTCACTGAATTAGGTATTATCCCTTATGGCACCTGCTAGATAGCCAGCTTGCTACAGACATGATCCAAGATGTAAAGATAGGGAGTCTACCTCCACAAAAATTTCAGGCACTAGTGGAATGCCTCAGGGCTCAGTGCTGTGGACTCTCCTGTTTGGCATCTACTTCTCTGAAGTCAAAGATGATGTCAAAGGCCTCCGAATGACCAAGTTCACAGATGATTACAAATGAAGTACAGTCATTGAATTTTCCCCAAGACACAAGTGCCCTCCAAGAAGGCCTGATACAGACTAATAACTGGTGCCAGAGTGACAGTCTTAAACTCAATGCCTAGAAGTGCATAGTGATATCTTTTGTTAAGAAAGGCACCCCTGCAAATAACTACATTGATAATATACCCCTAAGAGTAGCTCCACTAGCCAGGGATTTGGGAACACATGTAAACAGCAGCTTGACCTTTGACCATCATGTGTCTACTGTAATCATCCTATGTTGCACAACTTATAAACAAGGGTATGGCATCCAGGACCAAAGATGTCATTGTCCTTTCGTACTTTGTCCAAATAAGACCATCTACTAAGTACACTGACCCCTTGCGCATGTACCTGACTAGGTGTATACAACAACTGGTGTGTCTATGTAGATTCCTCAGAAAAAGAATACATAGTTTAGAAAATAAGTCCTTTGTGAATTCCCTCAAAGTCTTGTCCTTATACCTAGTCTGCTACAGGCTGCTGAGAGGTGACCTATGCCTGGCCTATAAAGCATCTTCTGATACAGCCTTAATGGACCTGTTGCATATCTGCAAAACAAATAGCATCAGAAACACCAAATCCAGGGACCTAACCTCACCTGCCACATAAACAAGACATGCTGGAAGGACAGGTATGTGTCCCAGAGGCTGCCCCTTGTCTGGAACAGGCCTCCCATCCATATGAAGCAAATTTCTTCACTGCACTTATTCAAGTGAAACTTCGATCAATGGAAGAGGAATCATCAATTTACCCCTGGTCTGCACTTGTGTGTCTGTTAGAGAGAGGAAGCTTGTAAATGCTTGACCACATATGCCTAAGTTTATATAACCCCCGCCCAAAAAAAGAAGTCACCAATATCTTTGTAATATTTCTGGAAAGCATGACTGGGCTTAAAAAGGCCCTTTAGAGTTATTAGGCTGCTATCCTCCATTGATCCTATGATCCTATGTATATAGGTTCATAGGTACTTACTAGACTACTAGTGTGTAAGGATATTAATAAGTTAGCCTTACCTTCACATGGTAGGTTTTTGGCTCTTGTGTGTTTCGTATGAGTAATCTAGAGGCGGGGAAAGCAAGGCTATATTGGGACATTTATTTGTTAGCCCATCCATGAAGGACATAGGTGATAAGCCAGGAGTGAATTTGTGTTTTCCCATCCATTTGTCCAAATTTCATTTGAATAGAGTAAGAGACACATGTCTTATGTTGAGTGGAAGATGGTTCCATGGAATCAGTATTCTCTGTGACACATACATATTCCTCTAGCATGTCCTATTTATGCTGCAAAAGAGATTGTGGTTATTTGAATCGGTATTCATGCTATCATTGGACTTGCAAATGTATAATAGTTCAGAAAAGATAGGGTCTGTTAAGCCTCTGCACGCAAGGTAGAGGTCATCTCTTGGCAGCTTGTATGATACCAAAAAAGGGGCAAAGCTTTGAGATGGTCTGCATAGATTTTATGATTTAGGCCCTTGATTTTTTAGTGAGAAAGCATTACAGCTTTTCCAGTTATGACAAGTGTTTAGATAGGAATATACTGAAAGAGGCATTATACTCAATGATTGGCCTAATAAGAGCCAAGTAGAGTGGAATGATTACATACTTTGACCTGGATGCCATACCTTTAGATATAAGCTGTGCAATGAAAAAGGACTTCCTTACAATACTGGATTTCTGGTGATGAAAGGAAAGTTCATTTTCTACATAGGTTGCTAGATCCCTAACTACAGGATTGACTTTCATTGGGGTATTGCCAATGTGATAGTTACAAGGGAAGTCATGCTTGCCGAAGGATACCATTATACATTTCTTGGCATTTAGTTTTAGCCCATGTTTTTTGACACCAGCTATTTGTTTTGGAAAGGCCTACTTTCAGGATCTTGGTGTCCTATGAGAAGTTAATGATGGCAAAAAGTGTACAGTCATCTGCAAGCTTGGTCAGGCATAAACTCTTAATATTTGCTTTGACCTCTGAGGCATGGCCTATGGACTGATTCCTGGGGTAAACCACTAGTGATAGGTCTTACAGAGATTGCAGAGCTATCCACCTTAATTTCCTGGGTTCTAGTTGTGAGACAATTTGTTATCTAATGAGTTATATAGGAATTTACATTTAGCTGTGTGAGTTTATTTATGATATTGGAATGTGGGATGGTGTTGAATGACATTGCGAGGAATAGATACATTGTGTGTACTGATTTGCCCTCATTCAATGCATCAGTAACCTCCTTGAAGAAGCTGACCAGGTTAAGTAGGCAAGGTCTGCATTTGACGAATTTGAATTGGCTCGAGTCAAGAGTTTTTAGGTTACCTATATCCTTATTTATTAATTCCATAATGATCTTTTCCATAGCCTTAGAGATGAGGTTGGTCAGGCTTATGTAGCTATAATTACCCGAGTCTGTTGATACCCCACCTTTGTTGCAAAAGGATGACTGCTGCTGTTCTCCATTCACCTGGCAGAAACCCTGTTTTGGAGGCTGATATTGAATAGCCTCTGTAGGTGGTCTGACAAGTCCTGTTTTATGCTGGCCAGTAGGCAGCCCTATATGATATCCAGTCTCACAGAAGTAGTGTCCTTATCCTTCGATAGTGTTTTTAGTACTTGTTCTGGGGAAATTTAAAGGGAGATGTAGATAAGGGTGTGTACTCTGGGAATATAGGAGGAGGGAGGGGTGTAAACTTTGAGCTAAACTTGATTGGCTACATCCTCTGCGTCTGAGTATTTGATGTAATTTACTATTAGCTCTGCAGAGTGCTGGAAGTGATTTCCGGGGTTACGAACTCAGTTCAAGAAGGCTGTGGTTATCCTCTGCCTCATTAGCTATTTTTGTACCATATCTGGCTTTGGTTGATTTGATCAGGGTTTGGACTTCCCTGTTAAGTTTTAAAAAAAAAGGTTTTTTTGGCATCATGAGAGTTAAACTTATTTTTGCATGCAATGATTTCCTTTTTTTTATTAATCTTTTATTATAGAGCCTATTCATATTTCGGTTCCTTCAGAAATTTTTTAAATGTGGCATTATATTTACTTTGAAGGGGCAGCTGTGTCTATGCAGTTATTTACATGTGCATAGAATTTTACAGTAAAAGATTCTGACAAAGAAGGGGGATGATCAAGTTGGAGTTTTTTTTTTAATTTAGCCAGGTTATCATTCAGTTTTAGTAAATTAGCCTTAGCATAGCCTCTGAATACTGATGCATTGCAATAAGCTTTTGGCTTTAGTGCTATGGTGAACATGCTGATTTGTGGTCCAATTTAACTATAAAGGAAGTTGTAACTGATTGGGAGAAAAGCTGTCTCATATTGTTTAGGAACAAGTCCAGATTTGTATCACCCCTAGTTGTAGTGTGGACTAACTTACTCAGAGAGTCTGTATTAATTAACTCCAGAAATTTCTGGACATTCATGTTTGAGGATTTGTAAGTCCCTCGGTTGATGGAGAGGTAGTTGAAGTCACCTAAGAGAATGGTGTTTGGCTTAATGCATTGGGATGTCATACCATTTAGGTAAGAGGTATGGGCTGAAGAGGACATAGAGAGAGTTAGCTCTGATATGATAAGGGGTTTTGTTAATAGTAAGGTGGACGTGAAGGAGTTTCAGGTTATTATCTTGTTTAAAGAATATGGACCTGATTTCTTTTTAATAATATGGAGACAATGCTGCCTTTGGAGCCTTCATCTAGTGTAAAGGGCCTTATGGTGTGGTAGGTATTGATACCTACTCTGTTAGAGTGCTCTCTTTGGTCTTGAACTAGGTCTTCATGGTGATGCATATAGCAACGTGTTCTATGGTAAGGAATGCTTATTGGGAGTGGAGTTTTGTTTGGACTTGCCAGCATTGAACAAGAATATCTTTATTTATTTTTTTTTTAACAAGAAACATCTTTATTAAATTATCATTTATGACATAGGCAATCATACACTTATATAAATGAAAACAAACCATATTGACATAATCCCAACTGCAAGCATTTTACATCACAAACCATATTGACATAATCCTAGTTGCAAACATTGTACATCACTTATAATCTACCCGATCATTGTCAGTCAAACATTCAAGTCCTGTCTTTTAAGCCTCAGTCCTCCCCTGTATGTATTGTTCCCACAATTCCCATTTTTTTCCTATGTAATTTGCTCCTACCCTTTTTTAAAGATTCCAATTCCTGTTGTTTTATCTCTGTTAATATATTCACTACTTCTAGTACAGTTGGTTTAGACTTTGATTTCCATTTTCTAGTGATTGCTTTTTTTGGCAGTCACCCTAATTAGACTCAGCAAGGCCTTACTATGTCTGGCAATTCTGATTCTGTATCATAGCTCAGATCAATACCTTTATGGTAGCCAGGTTCCTGTTTAATTATGTTGGAAGCTTTAGGAGACTGACAATGCCTAATGGCACTATGTGGGTGGAAAAGGATTGGGCCAGTATATAAAAGCCTTGGAGGGACAGGTGCAGACCATCCTAGGCATAACAGTTAGGACTGTCTGCCATATCCCAGGCTTATAAAAATATACTGCATTTCCTTTGAATGATACCAAAAGCTAAGCCAATTTGAAGTCAGTAATCATTTGTTTGTATTATGGCATAATTCATGGTGATGGTAGAACACTGCTCAAGACTAGGTTTATACCTGCCGTGAACAGAAATTCTGTGAGCTCCATCAAGTGTCTCTTCATATAGTCCAGAAATGTACATCTCAAGTCATTTCCACTCATGTGCACTGTGACTGCGTCATATGTGTATTTGTGATGCAGTGACTTGTGGGCATGTGTGATGTGGTGAATTCTGACATCTGATCACGGCCCTCTCCTTGCACAGCCTGATGTGTGTCCATCAGTGTGTCTCACTATTGAGTCATCTATAACTAGGGTATTGGATTGTGTGACAATTTGCCTTATGGGCCTTTGACTTCAGACAATGTGACTCTGATGTATGTTTCATGGTGGATGCAGCCTATGTTCCGTGTTTGTCAGATTGCTGAGGGTACTTGTTTCTTAGTTCACATTTAGGAGGCCTTTGTCATTTACATAGGTTACTTTTAAGAGCCTCAGTGTAGGTTTATTTGTTTGGTCAGAACTGTGTACGATTTGTTTACTATAGTGGTTGGTGGTACGAACAACCTGTTTGTTATTTGAACTGACTATGTATGAGAGTTTTGCCTCCATTAGCAATGTATAACTACATTTCTCACACACTGTCATCAGCAAACATGAGACAATTGTTATATTATCTCCAGAAAGCTGGCTCTAAAAATGGTTGGCAAGAGCAGATTCATGGCTCCAGTTGCTTATGAAAAACAATGTGAGGGACAATGTGTTTAAATAACTAAAAAGGAATGACTACGCAAAATGATAGTTTTGTAATAAATGACAGCAATGAATATAAGTGGAAAGTGAAGGAGTTTTATGTTCAAATTAACATAAGGGGCAGAGAACAAGACAGAAACTGGGTTTAAGAACACAACAAGGAGTGGGGTGTGATGGTGGGAATTTAGCCTGTCTTTAGCCTGATACTAGGCTCAGAGAATCCTGCTCCCACCTAGAAACAACCAGAATGTATGAAACTCCATCTGGCTCTCTATTTCATTCACAAAAGGACAACTAGGATTTAAAGCTATGGTACTCTGAATCTGTCAGGAAAATGTAATAATAGGAAACAACATTCTGGTATTCAACAGAGGAACAAAAACATTTTATTACACAGACAATGCATTACATGACTTTAGTAGTCATTTTTGACCACTTTTGCAAAGATAATTATTATTTCAAAACTGATTTTTCAAACTGCTGTTGTTTAGCTCCATCTGTTCATCCACAATCCCTTTTCCCATTTTTGCTCATGGTGTCAGTGTGTCACTTCAACAGTGACAATCATCTAGAGCCAAGGTTTATACCCTAGTTGGCTAGCCCTGATGCGGTAGTTCTTCCATATTACACAGACACACACACACACACACACACACACACACACACACACACACACACACACACACACACACACACACACACTTGTACCTGTGTCCAATTTAGAGTGTACAATCCATCTACTGCATATCTTTGGAATGTGAGAGAAAGCTGGAGCTATTCATTTGAAGGAGCACTTAGCTGACTGTCTGTATCTCTGACCTTTTATACAAGGTCCACAGGCTGAACTAGGTATTATCTATCTTTATTCAACCTTTAATTAGGTAACTTAAATAAATTTAAAGAATGATACAGTTACCTAATTCTGCAATAGTTATTGGTTATCTAAACAAACTATTCTTATTACTTCTTCTCGAACGCAAGATGCACATCTGTATGAACATGACAAGTGTTTTGTTAACTCTCTGATAAAGAACTAGATGTAATTTTCAAGTACCCTTTAATGTGCTAAAATTAAATCTAGCACAAAATGTCATGAGAATGTCTTGTACTGTACCTTAATATGTGATGAGACATTACAATTTGAGCTCGTATACATACAATTTTATGCAATGGTTTTATCCATATTTGTGCCACTCTGGAAAGCCTTTCAGATGATACAGACTATAACATCATAACGCAGGCAGGTTGTCTGGAAAGGATGGATTCATAAATTATAGATCAGGCAATATTTTCCACATGTTGACATTAACAGCTTTGTACTTGCTTTAACAAGTTGCTATTAATAGCTGATGTTGCTACATTTACTGTGGAAAAAGTGACTTTGAGCCCCTTTATCTGTTTTATTATGAAATATTTTACACCACTTGGGCAGTTTGCCAATATTTTTAAAATATTTTATAAAGGAAAATATTTTATAAAGGAACAGGCACTTAAACTTCATCGATAAGTATCTCTGTATATTTTTTCAGTCTAACAGTGCTTAGTCATGCAAGTACAAGAAAGTGATTTTCTTGGTATTTGTGGCATTATTTTCTTCTTTGGAGCACTACGCTTATGTTGACATATGCTTTTGATATTAGCCAGTGAAGGCCTTCAAAGAAGGTCGAGATGAACAAGAATTTAGCCTTGAAAGTTTCTGGAAATGGAAATGCAGTGACTTTGCAAAAGTCAATGTGACTATACTAGATACTGTATAATATAATAGTATATAATGCGCTAGATATCATACAATGTAATAGTTTAAGAAAATATCGATATAATACACATGGCTTTAAAAGTTACTAATGTACAAAATGAGTCAGCCTATTTAAATGTGTTATAAACTTTACTTTTCTTTATAAATATAATACACTAATATAACACCTCTTTATGAGGAGCATTGTGCACTGATTTTTTTCAAACTTTTAACCATGCACTACTGCCGTTCAAAAAATTAAAGGCAGGATGGTAACTCTGGTGATTTTCACAAATTGTCAGAGAATTGAGGGAACGACCTGTTAATGAACTGCTTCCTATACTCCAGGGTATGATTCCTTCAGCTTCCATGTGCCTGCCAACACCTGGTGTGTGACTCTGAGCAAGTCACTTACCTAGACAGTACTCTGGGTACCCCTGAAAAAGGGCACTTGTGCCCATTGGGTTATCTGGTTAACAAGTAAAATAAAAAAAAAATAGATGCAGAATATGGGAAAGATTTGGGTGTGATCACATATAATATGAAAGTCAGCAGGGTGTAGGATAATAAGGGAAAATTTGGATAAGAATGTGTCCTTAGGACCTGTACGTACCAGGAAACCCATAAAATGTACTTAAATGTTCTGGAGACACTCCCCATTCAACCTAACACCATATTCATGAGTGACTTCGACCACCCCGCTATAAACTGGGAATCTTATAATCTTACATGACCCTAAACTTACAGGCCCAGAGCTTCCTGGACTTTGTAAACACAAGCACCCTGGATCAGCTAGTTGTATTCCCACTAGTGGTGCTAACATCCTTAGTCTGGTCCACACAAACAGGTGATAACATTGTGTTGCCCAGTATAATGTCCTCACTGATCAGGTTGGATGATAAAGCTATCTCCTTCAAAATAAAAATAAAACCCAGAACTCCATTTAACATTGGAATGTTTAGGGGGGTTTCTATGGCAAATGTCTTACTATTAAATGGCACCATGGCACAATTTCAAGCCGTCCTCCAAACCCTGAGAATACTGCTGCTTATGTGGAATTGTTCACAGAAATCCTGTACAATCATGTTAAGGGCTGCATAGGGACAGCTGTACCTATCTGGAATAATCACAGGACAAACTCAAAAAACAAGCCACCCTGGTGGAATCCCAACATCAATAGGTTGTATAACAAAAGGAAGAAAATCATGGCAAAAATTAGGAAGTGCAGCACCCATCAAGGTAAAAAAAAATAAAATAAAAAATAAAAAAAACAACTCATCAATCTAAACAAACAAGTCAGTGGGCCAATCAAGTTTAGCAAAGAAAGTAAAGGTAAACATAGCTTCACTGCCAAGGACAATCATAAGGCATTCTTCAGCTATGTCTGCAACCTAAAAGGCAATAATCAGCAATATGCTGAACTAATAGTAAATGGAGGCAGTTATACTGAGTCAAAAGATATAACAAGTCTACTGGCTGACAAATTTAGCTCTTATTTTATCCCCTACTCCTCTCAACACTCTTCAGGAAATACTATCAACCACAACTCCCCAACTATCAGTAGAAAATAGGTCCTGGATGCACTTCCCAAGAACAAGATAGGCCCTGATAATATCCCAGGATGCTTCCTTAACAGCAGGAAGCATTACCTATCAGGACCACTAGAATCACTGTTTAACCACAGCCTTCAGACAGGCTTCATGTTAAGTGAATGGAGGACTGCAACTGTCAGCCATCTGCACAAAGGCAAGCCATCTATGGACTGAAGTAACTACAGACCCATAAGTTTGGTTAGTCTCATATACAAAGCCTTGGTAAGAATTATCATGGAGATGATAAACAATGACACAGGAAGCCTTCAGGCACTGGATCCAACCCAGTTTGGTTTTGTCAGGGGCAGGTAATACCTATTCAACCTGGTGGACTTCTTTGAGAAAGTCATCATAGCAATAGATGAGAGCAAAACATGCATTTGTCAAGATACCCCACTCAGGCATTGTAGACAAACTCAGTATCACTTGCTGAATAGCCAGCTGTGTCACAGATAGGACCCAAGAAGTTAGGATAGGGGACTCTACCACCACTTAGAGGTTAGTCATTAGCTTAGTCCCTCAAGGCTTGGTGCTGTGGCCACATATTTTTGACATTTACTTTTCTGAAGTCAAGACCAATGTCAAGGGCCTCTGGCTGACCAAGTCTGCAGATGATTGCAAACTAGCCACAGTCAAAGAACTCTCCAATGACACAGATACTCTCCATGAAGGCCTGATACAGACAAATAACTCAATGTCAAGAAATGCATATCCTATAGGAAAATGGCCACTCCTGGAAATTACCACATTGAAAATATACCCCTAAAAGTGGACGTAGTGGTCAGGGATTTGGAAACAAATGTAGACAATAACCTGGCTTTTGACCATCATGTGTTTATGATAATAAGGAAATAATTTTATTTTGTGTAACTTACAAACAAGGGTATGGCATCTAGGTCCAAAGATGTCATTGTTCTGTTGTACTCAGCCCTTATTAGAGCAAACATTGAGTACAATGCTCCCTTTGGTATGTACCTAGCCAGGCATATGCAACAACTGGAGTGTCTATTGAGGTTCCCATAAAAACAATACATGGCTTAAACAATTCCCACTGCAGCACTTAGAGCCACATCTCATTGTGTCTCAACTACCAAGCCCATAAGGCAAAACACTCCACAACCTAATATTCAGGTCATAGGAGACTCCATTGTGAGACACACTGAAGTTCCTCTTACCAGGCTGGATAAGCAGAAAGTTATAGTTAGTTACCTGTCAGGGGCCAGAATCTGCCAGATCACACAAACACTCATATCACGGGTTCCTATTACCTGATCGAACATTTAGGTTAGCGAATACCTAAACGTCTAACTGGTAATAGCGAAAGCAAAAATCCACCAATGGACAATTTAACGCAGGGAAAGAATTCCCTTGGCCATTATGCGGATTTTGCACCTTTCCCCACTGTAGAGCAATCTCGGAGTTGGTATATTTAGTTAGGGGGGGGTGATTGGGTGGTGTGGGGTGGGGGAGAAGCCCCCCACTTCATTTTGGTTATTTTGGTTTAATTTATTTTTATTTTTTTGCGGCCAAGGGAACTCATTCCCTATGTTAAATTGGCCATTTGCTGTTTTAATTTTTTGATATTACCAGGTCGATATTTAGGTATTCGCTAACCTAAATGTTTGATCGGGTAATATATACGCCATATCACTTACCCCTAAGTACCAGTATGACTCAGTCATTGTTCAAGTGGGTGTGAATGACCTAAGACATATCTTCTTCAACTATATGAAGAGAGACATGATTGAGCCACAGGCAGGTATAAGCCTAACATTGAGCCAAGGATGATGCCTCAATACCAGCAGAAAATGACCGACATTAACAATTGGCATAGCTACTGGTGTCATTCAAAAGGGGTCCAATGCTTGTAAGCCTGGGAGGACATGGTTGACAGGCCAGGCTGCTTTGCCAGGGATGGTCTTCATCTGTCACCTCTAGGCTTTTGGATATTGGCAAAAACATTATCCACCCCATAGTGCCTTTTTTGAGAATTGCCAAAGATTTCAACATAACAAAAGCTACTTAGGACAAGCTAAAGGTTTTACTGCTCATTGCCAGAAGTCTCAACAAGAAACTACACTCCCTAGAAGGTCTCCTTACCCTGCAGAATACTGAAATCTGTGCAGTTACTGAAACATGGTTTAAAGCCATGGTAAGCACTCCAGCAGTGCATGGCTATAACACCCTTCATACGTTCTGACAACCCACTGAACATGAAAGAGTAAAAGGGAGAGGTATATCTACCTACATGAAGGAAAAGCACACCTCAAAGTTGGTCAAACAATATGATTTGCTTGAGCTACTCCATGTGCAACTAACCATGGGAAAAATCCATTACCATATTCTTGCTAGCTATGTGTGCTCCACCATGAGCCAGGAAACCCATACAGTATACTTGTCCCGATAGAGTGGAGGACAGCAACAGTCATCCCTCTGCATAAAGGGGGCCATCTGCTGACCCAGGAAATTACAAACCCATACGTTTGACTAGGTAAGGCCATGGAAAGAATAATTGTGGACCTGATAAATAATGACATAGAAAACTTCTAAATGACAGACATGATCCAATTTGGTTTTCTCAAGGCAGGCCATTACTGAATCTGGTGGATTTCTTTCAGAAAGTCACTAAGACCATGGATCAAGGTAAAACAGTACATACCATCTACCTCATCCTGCCCAAGGCATTTGACGCAACTCCTCACTCAAGTATGTAAATAAACACACAAAACTGGGGATAAATCTCTATGCCACCAGATGAACAGCCAACTGGCTCATGGGCAGGACACATGTTGTTGAAGTAGGTGAATCTAGATCCAGCAAGAGGCCAGTTACTAGTGTTGTGCCACAGGGCTCAGTCCCGGGACAACTCCTGTTTAGAATATACTTCTTTGAAGTCAATGCTAATGTGGAAGGCCTCTGGATGACAACATTTGGAGATGACTGCAAGATGGGGGCAATCACTGAATCCCTCAGTGATGCAGATATCATTCAGGAGGGTCTAGATCATATGGGGGCAATCACTGAATCCCTCAGTGATGCAGATATCATTCAGGAGGGTATAGATCATACAAATGACTGGTGCCAGAACCATGGCCTAAAACTACATGAACAAAAATGTATTATTATTCCTTTTGGGATGCCAAATACCCCTGCAAATTACAACATCAATAGCACACCACTAAGATTAGACTCAGAGGTGAGAGATCTAGGTACACAGATAGAAAGTAGCCTGAACTTTGACCACCATGTGTTCACAGTGGTGAGGAAGTCCTTCTATGTGGCACAACTTATAAGTAAAGGTATGGCATCTAGATCCAAGGAAACTATAGTCCCACTGTACTCAGACATCAATAGACCAATAGTTGAGTACAATGTGCCATTTGGCATGTACTTGACTAGGCATTTACAGCAGCTGCAGTGACCTCAGAGGTTCCTCAAAAAGAAAATACAGAGTGTAAACAACATGCCCTATGTGGATAGACTAAAAGCCCTATCGCTTTACTCTGTCTCCTACCAACTATTAAGGGGTGGCCTATGCCTGACCTACAAGGCACTCACAAATCCCGCCCTGATGGAGCTGCTACACATACACAAGTCAAACAGCACAAGAGTCAAATAGTCACATCAACCCAAAAGAACATGCTGGAGACCATAACTTTAAGTTTATGGTTTTGGAATTAGATAGTATAAATCCAAGAGGGGGCAATATAAGAACGCATACTGAGTGTGTAGAGATTAAGTGGATGATTATCATACAGGCCACTAGAGGTAAGGGATTGAATGATTTTATACCTATTAAACCTGTATTGAAATCAGGTGGTATAATGTGATAATATATAAGACTGGTGTTTTTTATTGTTTTTAGATCTGATGAAGCATCCAGTGGGGATGTGAAATAGCTTAATATTTTTATTTCATTTTGTTTATTGGTTTGTATTAAAGTTTTACACAGAGTTTTACCTTCTGCCTGGCTGATTTGTTTGCTTTTACATAAGTACTAAGATAACTACTCTTCAGGATCACTTTAAGCCTAGCCATGTTCCCTTGGTGAGAATCAAAACTTGTGCCTCTTGTCTTCAAGGTAAACACTTTAACAATTATACAACCCACAACCTTTCATTTTCTCTTTTGCTTAGATTCATGGTTTCATAAATTCATTGCTAATTACTCACCTAGCTGTCTTAATGGGCTATTCTAAGCCTAGACAATGCCCCTCCAAAAGGTGAGAATTAAGCACTGTACCTTCTGTCTGTGAGAATTAAGCACTGTACCTTCTGTCTGTGAGGTGGGATTCCACGATGGTACAGCGGTAGCATTGTTACCTCACAGCAAGAGGTTCTCCCGTTTGATTCTCGGCTTGGCTTGGGAGTGCCTTCTGTGTGGAGTCTGCATGTTCTCCCAGCAGTTGGGTAGCGTTCGAAATACATGCGTGCGTAAATGGGCGTGCCTTTGTTGAAGGTTGGGCATCGAGCTGGCACCTCAGCGTTTGTAAAAATCTACTGCCAGTCATTAGTGGACCGGAGTTCTGCTGTGGCGACCCCTTACTGGGAAAAAGCCGAAAGATAAACAACAACAACCTTCTGTCTGTGAGGCAAACAACTTAACCATTATACCAACCCCCAAGTACATATACGTTTTATATGTTGTAGAGAAAGGCAATTACTTTTCATATCTTTTTTTTTTTTTTTTTTACTTAAAAGCACAGCAAGTTCAAGCACGTATTTACAGTTCACATCTTTCTGTTGCAGTCCCTCTAACAGAACAGCGACAGGCTTATATATAAACCTCACAATCAGCATTCATTTCATTTGATGATGACATTTCTTAGCTACCAGTTTTCAGTACTTTCACACAGAAGTCACAGTATAAACAATCCTTCAGAATACCTCATGTACACAATGCCTCCTTGTTTTCATATCCAAGCCATAATGTTTTAGCAGCTGAACAGAGCATTGCACACTTGAAGTACTGAGTACCACTACAAGCAAGTTTTAGCAATGAAAATGTTTGCTTTCCAAATGATTGTTGTTCACCTGAAGTGAAGACCTAGACCTCTGAAATACATAGTATTTATTTTATTAATCTTAATCTTTATTACTCTTTGGTATATGTGGAGCATTTCTCCCTGGGCCTCCGCTGAAAAAGGACTTGTGTCCAGTCAGACTTTCCTGGCAACCAAATGTAAAATAAAATAAAATAAATAAATAAAATAGAGGGGTATGGACACATGTTTAACTGACAGAAGCACTTAGAAATAATATTGACTTTGGTTGGGATTCAGAAATGTAAGGGGGAAGCTTTTCCTCTTTGGGGTAAGTCTTTCTATTTCTGAAACAACCCTACCTTTGAGGTTTCCCACTGGTGGGGACCTCATCTCAGATAGCTGTCATAGCGGTAGAGCTGTATTATAATGCAGCAATCCACGGGACTGGCCAATATTAATTAGCCACGAATTCTCCCTTGGAAATTCCAGTGGCTCCCAATTTCAGAGAATTGCTCAGCTGAATAAAATTTCACTGTTGGAGTAAAAAGTGAATGCCACCAACAGATGGTAGTCTTCACTCCTATGTAAGCAGTCATAGTGCAGGTAAGTTCATCAGAGACGTATGGTTGGGGGAATATTTTAGTGTATGTATTTGTATGGATATTTGTGCTTATACACGTGTGTATCTTTAGGAGCATGAATCAAGCTGTATGAATGTGTGTGCATGGCTGCCTGGGTGGTCAGATTAGGAGTTAGGAATCAAGAGTTGGATTTGTGTGTGTGTGTGTGTGTGTGTGTGTGTGTGTGTGTGTGTGTGTGTGTGTGTGTGTGTGTGTGTCTCATTATCAGCCCCTTTTCCCCATTTTTATTTCTACACAGGGTCAGGGTATCGTGTTAACTGTCGCCAACTCTCTCGATTCAGTGCCACACTCCTGCCTTCTTTAACACTCATGCCTGATTGTCACAGATCTTCTTTCACACAATCCATCCACCTCTTTGCTGGACGCCCTCGCTTCCTCTTACCTTCTTCCTGTCTGTCCCAAATCTTCCTCACCAGATTGTCTTCTGCTTTTCTGCACGTGTCAAAACCTCCATAATCTGTTTTCTTTGATCTTTTCTGCAATTGGAGCTACTTTGGCTTCTGCTCTTATGCCCTCATTTCTTCATCTGTCCCACAGTGTGCATCCTACCACCTTTCCCAGGCACTTCATTTCCATCATGTCTAGCTTCTTCAACTGTTCTGCCTTTACTGCCCAGGTTTCTGTACCATACAGTAGCACTGGTAGCACCACTGTCTTGTATACCTCATTTTTCAGCTTCTTTGGCATTCTTCTGTCATAGACTACACCTGATACTCTATTCCAGTTGGCTGCAGCCCCTCTGATTATAGCTTTGAACTCTTCATTCAGATGACCCTTCTCCTCAACCACCCCTCCCAGATACTGAAGCTGTTTACCTGTTCTACTATCTTCCCTTCTATCTCTATTCTCAGCTTCTTCTGATTTCCCCAGTTTGCTGCCATTACCACTGTTTTATCTGTGCTTAGTTTCATCCCATGTGCCTTCAAATTGTCATTCCATTCTTCTATCCTTTGCTGAAGTTCTATCTCAGAGTCTGCCTGTACTGCCACATCGTCTGCATACAGCAGCTTTGTTGATCTGTCCCCTCCAATCTGTTTGCTAATGTAGTCCATCACCAGTATGAACAGCAGTGGGCTCAGAGCTGAACCTTGATGTACACCCACTCCCATTGTGAACCCCTCTTTGAGGCCAAACACTGTTTGTACTTGAGTAACTGGGTCCTTGGGTCCTTGTACATAGCCTGCACTAATTCTACCAATGTTTCTGGGACTTCAAACCACCGCAGTACTGCCCATATTAGCTTTCGTGGGACTTTGTCATATGCTTTCTCCAAGTCTAGGAATGCCCAGTTGGGCTCTCTCCTCATCTCTAGGTTCCTCTCAAGTATCTGTCTCAATGCAAACAATGGGTCAATTGTGCTGCATCCTGATCTGAATCCAAACTGCTCATCTCCCATCTTACATTCTACTACTCTGCATATCCGTTTATCAATCACCCTCTCCAGAACTTTCATGCAAGGTAGGAGTTTGATCCCTCTGTACTGCCCACAGTTGTGGATGTCCCCTTTGTTCTTGTAAACTGGTATGAGTATGCTTATTCTCCAGTCATCTGGGATATGCCTTTTTCTCCACACTGCTATTATTACCCTTAGGAGCCATTTCTCCCCTATCTCACCCAGCATCTTTATCATATCTGCTGTGACCTCATCTGAGCCTGCTGCTTTCCCTGACTTCATCTTCCTTAGTGCTGTTCTTACTTCTTCGAAGGCTGGCTCCTCTTCTTCTCTTATTGTAGGCTGTTTCTAGGGCTGTACAGCTTCTGTGGGGTTTTCTTCATTCAGAAGCTGCTGGAAATACTCCTTCTATCTGCCTCTGATGTCCTGTGGACTGGTGAGCAGGTTGTTGCTGGCATCCCTTATGAAGGGTGTCTGACTATCTTCTTTATCTTTCTGTCTTTGCCTTGCAACCTGATATAGTTTCTTTGTGCCCCTTACTAAGTCACTTTCCAGATGTTGGTAGAATTCCACCGATGCCCTATTCTTTGCTATTGCAACTTCTTTCTTAGCTTATTTGTTAGCCAACCAGTAGTCCTTCCTAGCCTGGTCAGTCTTTTCTATCTCCCATTTCTTCCTGCACCTCTTTTTTCTTTTGATGACTTCCTGGACTTTTGCATTCCACCACCAGCTTTCCTTATGTACCTTATTTCCATACCTGGCTCGGCCACATATCTTTTCTGTAGTCCTAACACATGCTGTTTTTAGGTGCTGCCACTCTTCTTCAACTCCACCTATTTTTTCCTCTTCTTGGGGTGCTAGAGCCCTGAGTAATTCCTTGAACTGCTGTACTTTCTCTCCAGTCAACTTCCAGGTCTTCAGCCTGGTCTCTGTTGACCTTAGAGCCTTTTCTGTCCACTGCTTACAGCTAATTGTGGCAACTAATGGTTTATGCTGTGGGCCAACTGTTTCACTGGGGATGACTTTGCAATCATGGATTTTACCCCAGTGCCTTTTCCTTACTAGGAGGACACGTCTACTTGAGTTGCATGTTGGCTACTGCTGTATATGATCTTGTGACTGTCTCACTTTCTGAACCATGTGCTGACTACTATCAAGCCATTTGCCAGACAGAAGTCTAGAATGGCTTCTCCTTCTTTATTCCTGCTACCCCACCCATGTGGACCCAGGCAGTCCTCATATCCAGTTCTGTCTGTCCCAATATGTGCATTCAAGTCACCCATTATCAACACCAATTCATGTTGTCCTGCTTTATCTAGTAGGTCCTGCAACTGCTGTCTGACTGCACTCTTTTCCTCACTATCACAACCCTACAGTGGGGCATAGGCTGAGATTATAAATACTGCCCTATCATTACACTGGAGTCCTATTTACCACGAGTCTGTCATTAATTCTGATGATATCCCTCACTGTCTTCTGAAGCCTCTCTCTTACCACAATTTCTACACCATTTCTAGCCTGTCCCCCACCTGAGTAGTAGAGTCTGGATCCCAAGCCAAGTGGCTTTGCTGAACTGCCCTTCCATCTTGTCTCTTGGATACATAGGATGTCCAGTCTCCTCCGTAACATCATGTCATCCACTTCCAAGCTGCATCCTGTCAGTGAACCTACATTAAGCATAGCAATTCTCAGTTCATGTTTGACAGGTTGGTTGGTTTTACATCCAGCTTTCACTCAACAGGGCTATCCCAGGTAACCCAGGCTGGGCAACTAGATACCGGCCAGCCAGTAGCTTATTGGCCCAGGGCTGCTGGGCTTTATGGTGGACACACTCTGGCCAATAGGGGCACATATACCCCTTCCACCATTAGCAAGGGTCCCTGGTGTGGATGAGACTAGGCCGGGTCCTCCACCCACTTATCATTGGTAACTACCCATGTCCATTTTTGGCAACATTAGTCAACATGACAGAATCATCTAGAGCCATATTTTACACCATTGAGTGGTTAGCCCTGCCATGGCATGCAGTCTGTGATCCGTGTTCTCCTATCTTGAGGATACTGTGCACCACAGTAGATGCCCAAAGCGGTTGGTCTGTACAACTCTTCCCCCTATAGGCTACCATGTAGAGTCTGTGCTGTTGCCCACAGCTCCATTCATTGGTGAGTTTGAGATGGAAACAGTATGTTTTTCAGTCATTGGAGAAACCACACGGAGACACAGCAAGAACATGCAAACTCCAATCAGGCATTGGTCGGAGGTCAGGATTGAAACTTATACCTTGTGCATGGGCAGAGAAGACCTTAACCATTAAGCCATCTGGTGTGTGTGTGTGTGTGTGTGTGTGTGTGTGTGTGTGTGTGTGTCTCACATTTACAGCCTCAGATTTGGATTGTCATATAATCATAGCTGAGTTTTATAGGTTTGTATAAATGACCACTAGTTGTGTGTGAGTATAATAACAGAGATTTGCACATCTCATTTAATATTACAAGATTGCTGAAGCCATATTGTGCAAAACAGACACCCATGGACTATTCAGCTTTCAGTGCAAATGCAGCTGATAGTTTTTTATTTTTAACTTCTGAAGATAAGTCTGCTGGACTATTGACTTATTGTTTTGTTTTCTTTTAGACTTGCTGCTACAAAGAAGTACTGATGCAGTGATGGTGTGGGGAAAGCTATGATGGCCAACAGATAGTGCAAGAAAACATGCTTTGTGCATGTCTAATTCAAAGGATGTCTGATGTGTGTGAGTGCATGTGTGTGTGTGTGTGTGTGTGTGTGTGTGTGTGTGTGTGTGTGTGTGTGTGTGTGTGTGTGTGTGTGGTTTACATTTATAACCTAGATGTTATAGTCACTGAAGTATAACTGGGCTTCCGCTTGCAAAATTAGTTTTAGATGTTCTCTATAAAGCAGGCTTACCTTACACTGAAGGAAGTGTCACAAAGACACGATTCAAAGATCCATCCTGTATTCCCTAAACACCCAATTACAACAGTTCCATTATGTCAGACCTATTGAGCAAGGAAATGGTGAATCTATTTTAAGTCATCTTTTCAATTGTAGAGAAAGTAAAGTTATAAAAAAATGCAGCATGACGTACTTCATATCCAATTTAAAATAAACACCTCAAACTATCATTTTATGATGTGTTATTGCACCCCACCATGTCACCTCAAGAACATGGCTACCTCTTTGATAAACTTACAACCCTTCCCATAATTTAATGTAATTTCATACTCAGTGACTTCAGTCATCCTTCCTTTGACTGGAAGAACTATACCTCAAACCGTAACTGAGTGCAGAAACCGCTAGACTTCATAAAGACACCAACAAAGAGAAAACATTGTGTATCATCCTAACAAACTTTCCTTCTAGATATGTTATGGTAAATATTTCCCCGTCTTTTTTTCAATCTGACCATAATGTTGTAATATTTTTCATATATACCAGACCAAATCATACAAAAGATTATTCCATCTTTCAGGATTTTTCAACTGACAGCAATGGTGCCCCAGATAATCACCTTGCATCAATCATCTGGGACTGGATATTAGGACCCCCCTCCCCCACAACCTATTGGTGAATTCTTTATGGCATTTTACAGCACTTTATATAACTACACTGCTAAATTCATGAAGTAGAAAATTCTGCAATAAACCTGATGGAGCTATAAATTTAGCAATCTATTAAACCAAAATTAAAGGCCATGCAATCCCTTCAAATGTTGCCTAACCTAATACAACAAGGCTGATGTCAATTCTAAACAAAAATAACTCACTGAAACAATCAAAAGAAGCACAGTTTTATTTGAGGTAAAACTTACTAATCATCATAATCAGCGATAATAATAATGCCTTCTACAACACATCTGAAAATGAAGGGAAAGGAACTAGACTGCAGTATGTTGAGATTCAAAAATGGCGGTGGTACTGTGAGAAGCTAAAAACAGAGCTCTGGGATAATAACAATTAAGAACACCTCAAAGTCGGCAAACTACAGTAAATTTCTTTGTTTTAACAAAAATACATATTTACTGAATTATCATTTATAATACAGGCAGCCATACATTGATTTAAATGAAAGCAAACAATATTGACATATTTTAGGTTACAAACATTGCACATAACATATGATCTTCTCTGCAGTCATTGTCAATCAAACATTACATAGCTCATTCAGTTCCAACTTCCCTTAAACCTCATTCCTCCACCAAAATATAATTCTGTGTGGGTTGTTCCCACCATTCTTATTTATTCAATGTAATTTACTCCTACTCTTTTTTAAAGATCCCGCTTTCAGTTTTTATCTCTGTTACTATATTCACTACTTCTCATACTGCTGGTTTAGACTTTGATTTACATTTTCTAATAATTGCTTTTTTGGCAGCCACCAGAATTAAACTCAGCAGGACCTTACCATGCCTATGCAATTCAGATCCTGTATCACAACTCAAAAAAATTATTTCCTTAGTTATGCCAATTTGCTCACCCAGTATTTCTTCCAGAGTAGTTTGAAGGAAATTTTAAAGTCTGCCAAGTCATTACACTCCCAAAAATGATATTCTTAATTATCTCTTTCTTCCCCATCACACCTCCAACATTTGTAATCTACCTGAGGAAAATTTCGCTGGAGTCTCCATGGGGTATATAAATACCTATGCAAACACTTCCAAGCAAAACTCCTAAATCTTCTAGACTTTTTTTTTTGCATATTTGGCAGATATATATATATATATATATATATATATATATATATATATATATATATATATATATATCTTTTATATATATGCCCTACTAATTATCCCTTTTTTTAACATCAACTTCTGTTCTAGATTCAACTAAAACCCCTACCAGTGCTAGTATTTCACTTAGGATCCCCATATTCCTTTCTCTTGGCTTATACTCTAATATCAGTCCTTGATAGGAAAGACATTCTCTAGCCTACTGTCCAAATGTATTCTTGGCCTCTTTCCATTCTATTACATTTCCTTCTCTAGTTATTTTCTCCAATTATCTTGGTTCCTTTGCCAGTATTCCCCAATAAATTCCAAGCCTCTCTTGCCTATAATTGCAGTCATTCAATCAGCAGAATCTCCTTTCTCCATTCCGATGTTGGATTAGTTCTTAGAATACTATCTGCTACTTTATGACTACCATATTCTGTATGGTTGTTGTTGTTTTCCTTAATGATCTGCATCCAAAATCATAGTGTCTTCTTAATTCTTGAGCTTCCTGTATCATCATTATCCCTTTCTACTTTGAATTATAACTTTCTGTTTTTATGATGTATTGGAGCCTTAGTTGTGTAGTTCTTAGTCAAGCAAAGTTCCTCATTAACACTCTTCAAGAAAAATCTTGATGAGTGTATGGGAAATAGGAAATACACCCCAGGGATCACTTTTGTGGCTCTGCTCAACAGGGGCACAGGAAAATAACTTTCTTGGGTTGGCATAAGCCAGGGAACTTTCTTGGCTAGGCTTACTTAGGCCCTTGGGCCAATAACCTAGTACCTATCTATGAACCTATGAACCTGTGAAATATCCCTTCAAATCAGTTAATCCCAAACCAACCTGTTCTATTGGAAGGATCAACTTATCCCATTTGACTCTTGCCCTTTTCCCCTCCCAGATAAAATCCTTCAACTCTCCATTAATTGCTATCACAACTTCTCTTGTTGATAAAAGTATGCCTGACCAGTGTATAAAAGTAAAGTGACTAAAACCATTTTCACTGCTTGTATCTTGCTATCCATATCCACAAATCAGAGCTTTCAGTTTCTCAGTTTGTGTATTATCTTTTTAGTCTCTTCCCACAAGTCCTTAACTGTCATAACAGAATCTTTTTCAACCGATACTCCTAAGTACTTAATTTTATCATGGTAATGCTGAACCAATTATGTGTGGGTACATAGTTTACAGCTATTGCCTTTGTTTTATCTTCATTCATTTTGTATCCTGAAAAGATCTGAAACTATCTCAGAATGTTCTACAACACTAATATGTCCTTTTCTTGTTTATCAGGTACAAAACTATTTCATCTGCAAATAACTTTTCTTGATTACCATACCAATTATATCTTTGAATTTCAGATTCTCTTATTTTGTTTGCCAATGGTTCTAAATATAATGCAAATAACAAAGGGGAAATAGGACACCCTGCCTGGTTCCTGTTCAAACAGAACTTATCAGAGAGGAATCCACCCAACTTTAATTTTCACCTGTGATCCCTCATATATCCTCCAAATTAACTGTATTATTGTGTCAGGGAATGCAAATGCTTCCATTGCCGTACTCATAAAATCCCAGCTTACCCTGTTGAATGATTTCTCTGCATCAAGACCCATCAATAATAGTGGTATTTTCTTACATTCTGCATTCTTTTGGATCATCATTGTTCTATTAATGTTGTCTAATGTTTGTCTCCCCTCTATCAAACCATAACTGAAAATGCTTTATTGTATAACGTGCAGTATATGTCATATTTTATAAAAATACTGTTTAGAACAACAATTGTTTTACTTTGTTTTACCTCTTTCCCTTCCTCTTCTCCTCCCTTTAATTTTCTTCCAAACATTAATAACACGAAGTGGGGCATATACTTTGGAGTCCCCTACAAGTTTAACAAATTCAAACAAGTCCAGTATTTCTATTTTTTCTTGTTCAGACAGATTTCACAAATGTATTGATGCTTTGTAATTTCACATCTATTCATTAATTTATGAGTTTTTGGTTTTGTTCCTAGAGATCTCCAGCTGCCAGCTCAGGTCTCTGGTTCATTTCCAATGTACTGCTGATTCTTCTAGTCAACTCCTGTGCTTTTCTGTGTCTGTCAAGCATTTTCCTTTGGAACACTAGAAAATGTTTCCCTGGCAAAGTACCCTCTTTGATCTTTATTATTGGAAGAATAAGAAGCAGAGTCCCTTTCTGTTTGATAGCTCACTTTTTTGTTTGTATTTCCCCTTTAGCATGTTCTGCATCAAAAAATGACTTTGGTCCTCCAGGAAAAAAGTATTCTGAAGATAGCTGGATACAGCAACTTGAATCTCACACCTGCCTTTCGACATTCTCTGATTGCTGAATAAATTGTATCCTCTTCTGCCTGGTATACAGTGAGTCATAATGTTCCATAAATACTCTAGTGTCTGCAACTTTTAGTACTTTGTCTTTCTGCCACAGTTTTGTCAGAATCAACTCTTTCTGCTGGTTGGGTTGCATTTTTACTATTGTAGGTCTTGGCTGATTTCTCATACACATGTTTGGAGCATACACACGATGTGCCCTTTCAGTTCACAACTCATGTTGTGGAGTACCAGTCCAGTTGCTTATTTGTGCTTTCATAAAAGTAATACAGTCTGTTCCTTCCAGTTTCCCTTGGACAACAGAAAATCTCAGTGTTTTCTACATACTGTATCATTCTTGAAACATCTCTTGTTGAGCAGTCTCATACTCATCCAGCCTTTTCTTAATTTCAGCCTCTGATTTTTGCAGTTTTATCAACTCATCTGAATAACTGTTTAAAGCTTCTTCCATTTTTTTCTGCCTTTTGTTGTTTGAGTTCATATACTCCTTTAGTGTTTTGTTTATTTTAATCAGCTCTGAGCCCATTTGACATGTTTTTCCCCTCTAATTACTTACTGGAAGTTATGTCTTGCACCAAAGCTGGAGCTTGAAATGTTTTTTGCTGAACAGCTGCAGGGTTTTTCCCACCGAGTGTTTTCTCCTCACCTTTTGTGGTTGATGTTCTTTCAGGTTTTACCTTTGCTGGCATCCAAACAGTGCAATTACTAGCCAGTAACTGAAATTTACACTTAAAGCAAGTTCACTAATTCTCTGTTCTGAATTTCTGCTTTCACATTGGGAGAGCTGAAATTAAGCTGTTACTCAGTGTGCAGCCATCTTGAAAGTTAACTACAGTACATTTCTAATGTAATTTAGTAGCTAAGTGTTTATGACATCCAAAAGGTCAACAAGGAAGGGAAACAAAAAAGAGAGCAACTGTGAAATCTCAAAAGGAGATAGAAAGCAGTGTGGAGCAGAACTGAAAAAGGCAGATGGCAATGGCAGCTGAAGGATAAAATTCCCCAATCACCCTAGAGATATTCTGAGATTTTCAAGATAAGTGACTCCTTACTGGACTACATGGAAACAACCAGCATAACGCTACAGCAATGAAATGTTTTAAATAGACATTCAGAGAAAATAAGTGCTATTCAAACTTCTGAAATTGTGATGAAAGAAAAAAAATGATGGAACAACAAGTAAAATATGAACAAGTGGTACAGAAACTGGTTGAACTCTAGGACAGGTCACACAGAACTTTAGGTTTACAGCTGTACCAAAACAAATCAAAGGGAAGGACAGTACAGACTTAATGGAAACATGCCTTAGCACATGGACTAGACTTTCCTTTGCTCATATTAAAACAGAAAGAGTACGTAGAGTGAATAGTCCTAAGCTGAGACTGAGAAAGCAGCCAATACCTGTATTGATTAAACTGCAGACATGCCAGCTAAAATAGGACATTCTCTCAATTTTATGAAATAATGGGACCATCTTAAAAGCTGGAGACATGAGCGTTTATGTGGAAAATGACAAATGAGTTTTTACTACAAAGTCTTTAATTCCTTGCATAAGATTTTGTAGAGAAATGAAATTTTGTTTTAATCTTCTATATTTTACATTTCTTTGAGTCTTTTTACTCACTTGGAGAATTAAAAACCTGTGCAGACCATAAACAGACACAAGATGAACTGACAAAAAGAAAAGAAGCGGGAGAAAGGGATGAAGGATCAAATAGGCAGTCAAAAAATGCAGGAAAGCAAATTGTGGACACTTCAGGGGAAATATTTCCTACAGAACCCTTTCCTGTGTTCCAAAAGAAAATCATGGATAAAAAGAGAGATGAAAAACCTTTCAGAAATTATAGGTTACTTAAAAATAATGCTCTGGATGCTATATAAACTGTATATATATTTGTATGGGCACGGATCTTTGATATAATTAAAATGTGAATTGCACCCTGAATGGTAATTTAAAATCATTCTAACTTGTAAGTACCAGACAGCAGATAACTATCAGATTAATGTAAATGTAAAATATAAGAACTATGTTTTAAATTCTACTTAAAAATGACAGGTTATATTTAACTGGAGAGAGTGTCACTACTACATGCTGTCTGAAAAGAGTTGTATTTGTAGTCAAACTGCAAACTCTGTAATTTTGCTTCCAATAAAGGGTATATGACAGTGAAGAAGGAAGGGTAAAAAAATAAATGTAAGTTGTCAGCACTAGGTGATTAGAGAGGTTCTCTCTTAAAAACTAGGCAATGGAAACATTTAATGATGACAGAATTTTAAATGCATGATTATATAGGTACACATATACAAACACACACACATACACACACACACACACACACACACACACACACACACACACACACACACACACACACACACACGGTAGTATTGCTGGAATTGAATTCATCCTCAAGTCTTGGTGAGTACCTTCATGAGGTGGACCCTGTTTTTCACAAAATCTTATCAAGACAACACTGATATATAGACTGTATTTTAGATAGTATATATCATGGACAGAACTAAGTTAAAAATAAAAAAGATAGCTGGGTGCACAAGACCCAGGATAAAAAAGTGTCCAATCCGGGTAGGCACACTGGTGCCAGGACTAAAAAGAATGACAGTGTAGAATCCTCAAGACAGAGAAACATTCCTACAATGGGGCTAGGCCAGGGCCTGGGGAGGGATGGCCCTCTCTATTGCAGAAGGAAGTGTCAGCCCACAAAAATAAAAAAAAACAGCCATAAAGGTGATAGAGTGATGAAGATGATATTGAGGATAAGAAAGAAATTATGTATTGTTACATTTATGCAAGAAGCCCAGAATTTCCAGACAGAGGATATACAAAAAGATTAAGAGAGAAATTAGAGGAAAGAAAAATACTTCCACAAGAACAACTGTCATAAGCTTCAAATAAAAATTTGTGTTCATTGATACAACAGATTTATGAAAAACATTATATAGACCAAGAAACCTTGGGCCGTTTGGAAAAAGAAGTGACAGAGGAAGTGTGAAAATATAAAGATCAAAATCTAGAGACTTTTGAAAGGTATAAAAAAGAAATATCGACATGGGAAAAAAAGAGGAGAGATCTGATATGGTGAACTATTAATGTAAAGGATAAAGCTAAATTACTCAACACAAAAAAGGCAGCCCCCAAAGATATTTGAAGAGAAATACAGGCAAAAGCATCCAGATATGGAAAATTTCACAATAAAAAAAATAAGATTAGTAAAGTAGAAGCTGAAGTTATAGAATACTTGCAAAGTGAAAAATTTAGTGCAGAAAGTCTAACACAGGTTACATCACAGAATGATAAAACAAGTCCCCAAAGTAAGGAGAATCAGGAGGAGCAGGAGAGATCTGAAGAAGAAATATGGACATGGGAAAGAAAAAGAGATTTAATATGGTGCAATATTTATGAAATGGAGAAAGCAAAACTAATTAATACAGAAAGAGCAGCACCAAAGATATTTGAAGAGAAAAACAGGCAAAGGCATCCAGACATGAGAAATTTTACAATACAAAAAATAAGAAAACAAAGAGGAAAAGTAGAAAGGAGGATTAGTAATGGGGACGTTAAACAAATAGAAACTGAGGTTATGGATTACCTGCAAAGTGAAGGATTTAATGTAGAAAATCTAACTCAGATAACATCAAAGCAGGATAGAGCAATGGATCCCCAAATTAAGGAGAAACAAATGGAGCAGGAAATATCTGATCAGTTGGTATATGAAGATACTTTGAAGTCTTTCATAGGAAACCAGGACAAATGTTCAGTCGGAGTTGCACAGCAAGAGAAGGAGCAGGAAACTATGGCAACTCTGACGCAGTCAATGTTGTGGAATGATAAGCCAGTGAGCTCTCATATAAAAGAGCAATGGATGACACAGGATGGAACTGAAAAGAATGTGGCACAGGAAGATGTTCTGGAACATACTATAGAATGCCCGCAGGAAATGGAGAACAAAGAATGTGCTCTCAGGTTAGAAGAAAATTATCTAAGAGAAACCTCCTTTATTTCTGAATGTAATTTACTAAAAGAAATGTTTCTGAAAAGATATTACCCTGTCTATCTAGTGGATAATTTAATGATGGAAGTTGCACATAAAAGAAGGGAAGGAGTCTTTAAACCAATTTTGGGTAGTAGTTTGAGGTCAGAAGGTTCAATTAATAATTTTCTCCCAACAGCTGAAGAAGTCACTGTAAATGTATCAGTTGTCTTCAATACAACTTTTATTACTCCTTTTTCTGTCAATGCACTCACGTTAAAAGGGATTATTGTGAAAAACTGGGACTTGATTCTGGCTGATACTTCTGTTTGTTTAAAGCTGGGTGAGAGACCATGGGTAACTTTTAAAAGAGGCTGTAACTTGAAAGCCTTACTTGAAAGACCTATTAAAAAAATATGTTAACAGTCCTGGGATGTATAAATGTTGCAGATGCCATTTTTGTAAGTATATTAAAGTTGGTAAAAGTATAACTGTCAACAAACATCCATTAAACATAACGGGTAGGTTCAACTGTGAAACTACAGGACTGATATACTTAGCTTTGTGTGATAAATGCAAATGTTTTTTATGTTGGCAAGACGGAGAGACAACTAAACAACACATTTATGAACACATATACAATATAGGAAAACAAAATCCTATCTACGCCTTAGCCAAACATGTCAGTATCAACCCAGGGCACACTTTTTCATTTGTGGTTATAGAACAACTTCTCACAGACATTCGGGGTGGCCCTTGGTCATTTCTGTTAGAAGAAAAGGAACTTAGCTGGCAGCTGTTTTGAATGCTTTCAGCTACCCAGGATTAAATGACAACTGTAATGTGAAATGCCTTTTAAAACCTAAATCTTTAGAAAAATGATTTTTAACTATAGGCTTACATAGCTACACATGCATACAAATATTTAAACTTTTTTCTTTTATTATTTATATATATATATATATATATATATATTTTTTTTTTTTACACATATATTAGCGGACCGGGAAAAGCCGATAGAACAATAACAACAACAACAACATTTAAAAGTGTTATGTCCTTTTAACTGAGATGGGAAGTGATGTCATATATTTTTTTACTATTTAAAATATGTTATTTCCTATTTTCTTTGTCTGATGAAGTTTGCTTATTAGTGGCAGACGAAAGCACTAACCATTAAACAGTCTGTTTGTTGGACTTGCTGATTCTGCCTCTCTTTTTTGTTTTTTACTAGTTTCTAAGTTTATAAGAGTGGTATTTAAAATCCATCACTCGAATGCTCTCACTGTGTGTGTCGTGCAGCAGAGTGGCCATTATTTTTCAGAGCTACAGGGTGCCACTACAGAGGAGTGGAAGAGCCTCATGCAGCTCCAGAGCCACAGGTTGCACACCCCTGGAGTAGGGAAAACTATAAAGAAATTAAGACAAGATGTGTCACTGTTAGAAGAGTATAGAAGAGGGAACAGGCCAACAAAAATAATCAGAAAGGTAGACATGAAAAAAGCAATGTGCAGTCTCAGAACAGATCAGGATCTATCATGCATTATCACAAATAACAAACTAAAAATATCAGCACAGGCAGAAAACATAGAAGATACGCAGATAAATATAAAGGAAAAGTACAAAATAAGCAATTTACTGATGATGACCCAAAAATGTTTTATAGAAAACTAGGAAACTAGGCAAAAGGAATTGAAACACCACCAAAAAAGAAGAAATAGATACATTTTGGAGAAATATCTATGAATATCCTGTGGAACATAAAGTGATGAATGGATAGAAAAAGTAAAAGAAAGAATAAGAAGTTCAAATGTACAGGATATGATATGAGATGAAGTAACGGCCAGAGAGATTGAAACAAAGCTAAGAAAAACTCTTAACTGGAAAACCCCAGGCCCAGATGCAGTACCTAACTTCTAGATAAAAGTATTGACATCTTTACTTGAAGATTTATCCATGGGTATAACTATTAACTATTTATATGTGCACCTTGACCAAACACCAGCCTTGTTAATAAGAAGAAAAACAATATTCCTACTTAAGAGTGAACCTGCAAGTTACTCTTGGAACAACCTCATGTTGATCAGGATTGAATGCAGGAATGGTTAATGAGAGGTGAATTTATCTCAAAGACAAAAGGTTGTATTGGCAGCCCAGGATAGTGGACTATGTACATGTTGGTTTACAAAGTCCATTGAACATGTGGGAGAAACAGACAAATGTAGGTTTTATAAAACAGAACTGGAAGCAGTCACACATCTTGTTTCTGGCTGTGATATACTAATGGCATAAGGACTGTATACTGAAAGGCATAATGATGTGGCAAGACTGTTGCATTGGGGAGTGTGCAAACAATATAATTTTGGAGTAGCTGAAAAACACTGGAAACATGAGCCACAAAACCTCATAGAAAATGATGAAGTTTATATCACATGAGATCATCCTTTACCACAGTTCAAAAAAATAGATGCGAGAAAACCAGATATAGTAATTCATAAAAAGAAGACAAAAGTAGCATTGATCATTGAAATTGCTACACCCAGTGACTACAATGTCTTATGTACAGAGAGACACAAAGTCATAAAATACAAGGATTTGCAGGCAGAAACAAAAG